>NC_034605.1:4092333-4095469 GCF_900095145.1 Mus pahari | reverse complement strand
TTTTTTTGGTTTCTCTGTGTAGCCCCGGCTGTCCTGGAACTCACTTTGTAGACCAGGATGGCCTCGAACTCAGAAATCCACCTGCCTCTGCCTCCCGAGTGCTGGGATTAAAGGCGTGCGCCACCACTGCCCGGCTTGGTAGCCTCTTTTAATCAGGGAATGTGGGTAGTTAGGGCACAGGATGTCATATAATACATGAGATCTGCTGGAAAGATCATGAATGAAATAGAGAAATAACAAGTAGTGCTTACAAAACTGTCACATCAGCCATGAAGATTAAAGGAAATTTTCCACATGGCTCCAAAATGTATTTCTTACCTGATTTCCACCATTTTAAATGGCTTACTTAATTCTTTGGAATGGGGTGGAAACAATTATAATAGTGTTTGCAAACATTAACTCAAGGGTTCATAGATGTCAATAAAAGTCTGCAGTAAGTACAGTCTTTACTTCAGTTAACATGGTTTTCATAGCAAAAGGATTTCTCTCCGTTTTATTATGTAAAGGCCAGGGTGTGGAAGAAAGGGTAACAGATCCTTAAAACCAAAAACAGCATTGTTCTGTTTGCATTACAAGCGCCCCCATTGCAGAGCTCAGACTACCAGTATCCAAGGAGTCACCCATTAAAAATGATAATAAAGAACACTGTTACCACTGATATAGACTAGGCATGAGGCTAGGTTGTAGTTTAGCCAGACTAACATTAGAGGGTCTGTGTTCTTATGAATGGAAGTTAATATACTGACCTACAAGCATCTAATAATCCAGTGTTCTGAAATGGAGGTTTGTGGGAAATGGCTAGCAGTTTAACCTATTCTCTCTGCCACTAGAATTCAATCAAAAATGCCAGTCTGTCCTCAAGACAATTTATATTATAAAATAATTTTATATTAGAGACTGTTTTAATGAGCTATCTCACTACTTTAGAAGCTAGATCCTCTTTAATTGGATTTAAGACAAAACTACCATATGCAACATTTAATGCTGTATTGTCTTCTTTGATCAGTGTTAACATCCATACCTTGACTCACTTCCTCTTTACAGAAGACCAATTATTGCTATCCCTACTAACATCTAGTCTACCTCACCAGGAGGACATGGGAAAGTGACTGGACAGTACCTTGGGATAGAAACCGCTGTCACCTTAGGGAAGCCATTCAGTGTGACTTTCCTTACTGACTTGTTATGTTTTACCTTAAGTCTCTTCCCTTCCCTTCCCTTCCCTTCCCTTCCCTCCCCTCCCCTCCCCTTCCCTTCCCTCCCCTCCCCCCCTCCTCTCTCTTCCCCTCTCCTCCCCTCCCCTCTTTCCTTATGGGAACAGCCAGGCCCTCCTGTCTTCTCTGTACTTAGTACTTAGAGAATAGAAAATGTAATCAAATTTTCTATTTGCTTATTATCTTTTCTTCCAAAGGACAAACAGAGGCGTTTTCTGTTGCAAGAGAACCTGCTTTCCTCATTGGCACTGTCCCCTGTGAGTCTGAACAAGCATTCAGAAGCTCAACAGTGAGCTTCCCTTTCTAATACTGGGAACTGCAGTGAGAGTGTTTAAAGAAACAGCTAATTGTAGCAATTATTCCGGGGGGGAGGGGGGGGGAGATGACTTCAACATTTTTTCAGATATTTCTACAAATATCAGATACCTTAAAGGATTATTCCAGAGAACCCAGAAGAGGACAGCATAGGTCCTTGTCATTTGTGTCAGTTGAATTTAGAAAGTGATAGCTTAGGAAGGGATAACACGCACCTCAGGCCTCAGGACTCTGCCAGAAGTCTAGAAAATGCACATTTAATGTGTTTGGTTTTTGAGTAACAACAAACACAGAAAAACCAAACAACAACAATAAAAATCTGAGCTTTTTCCTGGCACAAGATTCAAAACGAAAAGGCTTTCTTCAGAGTGCTGTGAGACTTAGAGAGGATGACCCCTACCAGGGACACTAAGGAAGAAGCTGGCTTCTCCTGGCTCTCCTGGCAGTGAGTAAAAGTACCTTCTCAGGAGGAATCTGAAGGATGCCACTTAGCTGGATGTGATCAGCACTTGTTCCTTTCCCAGGTTAGCTGAAATGCTAGGTATAATTTACTATGTGGTGTGGTCCTGTCTGGAGTAACTGGAAGTTGTTAGAAAGCACTGGGACTCGACCCCAGGCTACCATGGCATTTGGTAATTCAGATAGTGGTGCCCACATGATAAAAGTCCTAAAAACAAGTAGCCTATCTTTATAGGTAGTACTTTGTATATCAAGATGCCACTTATGGACCAGGCAGTAGTGTCTCACGCCTTTAATCCCAGCACTTAGGAGGCAGAGACAGATGGATTTCTGAGTTCAAGGCCAGCTTGGTCTACAAAGTGAGTTCCAGGACAGCCAGGGCTACACAGAGAAGCCCTGTCTTTGAAAAAACAAAAAATAAAAAGTGTTTTAGAAACACTTTTAAAAAGGAAAGGGGTGTTTTGGGTGACTTAGAGACATGTAAAACAAGTTAAATTTTGGGTTATAAAAGGACATAGGTGATACAAAAGGAACCTAAAACACCACTTGGATTTTTGAAAATACTGTAAAACCAATCAGGTAGTTCAGGGGAGGTCTTCCTGTGCTGTGTGTGATAGGCAGTGCTTTGGAAGGGCACTCCTCTGCCAGCAATTCTCAGGAAGTTTCCCTGTGTCTTTTGTTTGTTTGTTTTGTTTCATTTGGAACAGAATTTTGCTATGTAGCCCTGTCTGGCCTCCCTGATCTGAAATTATAGGGATGTGCTACCATACCTGGAGGGTTTTTTTAAATTATTTTATTAGATATTTTCTTCATTTACATTTCAGATGCTATCCCGAAAGTCCCCTATACCCTCCCCCTACCCTGCTCCCCTACCCAACCACTCCCACTTCTTGGCCCTGGTGTTCCCCTCTATGAGGCATATAAAGTTTGCAAGAACAAGGGTCCTCTCTTCCCAATGATGGCTGAATATGCCATCTTCTGCAACATATGCAGCTAGAGACACAAGCTCTGGAGGTACTGGTTAGTTCATATTGTTGTTCCACCTATAGGGTTGCAGATCCCTTCAGTTCCTTGGGTACTTTCTGTACCCATTTTCCATTGGGGGCCTTGTGTTCCATCCAATAGCTGACTGTGTGCATCCACTTCTG
>NC_034605.1:4086907-4088656 GCF_900095145.1 Mus pahari | reverse complement strand
GCTGCATATGTAGCAGAAGATGGCCTAGTCGGCCATCATTGGGAAGAGAGGCCTCCTTGGTCTTGCAAACTTTATATACCCCAGTACAGGGGAATGCCAGGGCCAGGAAGCCAGAGTGGGTGGGTAGGGGAGCAGGGNGGGGGGAGGGTATAGGGGACTTTCAGGATAGCATTTGAAATGTAAATGAAGAAAATATCTTTTTAAAAAATGGGGGAAAAAAGAACACAGTAGAATGAATGAACACACAGAGCACTTAGCCTCATGGTCACAAGTTAGTAAGGGTACATCTGATATGTCTTCATTGGCAAGGGCCAGTCTCCTTGATAGGAAGATGTGGCTGAGGGAAGAGCTGCCCTTTTGACTCTTCAGTGGTCCTAAGAGCCTCCTGGAGCATCTCTGGACTTTCTAAAAATAGTGCTTTGTCCTTGTTTTTAACCTCAAAACACTAAGTGTATAGTCACATTCTAGACTATTGAACAACACACTTGGTTTTGGTTTTGCCTTGTGTTTGTTTGTTTTGTTTTGTTTGTTGTTTTGTTTTATTTAAGATCAATCCTAACCTTGCTTTTAAAAATTAATCAGAATTTTGGTGTTTTTTTAAAACCTGTATCTCCTTTATAAAAAGTGCAAATATATGGTCTTGACCAGGACAGAGCTAGAAATTGATAGGTAAAACTATAGTGTGTGGGAGATTCATTGAGCTTAAAATGAGCCACTTAGATCAACAACCTTCTGACTCTTTAAAAAATACGTTCTCTGCATAGCTAAAATTTGGGGAGAAAATAGATTACAAGAGAAATTGTGTGTGTAGAATATGTCCTCTTTGGGCTTAAACTAGCTTACATGCACGGTGCAGCTGAAACCCTACTCCAGTAAAGAATCATCTCATTTGTTCATAAGTGCAGATACAACAACAGCACCCCACTACATTTATAATAAGAAAACTGTATGAGGTTTACTGCTTTGGCCTTCCTGGGCCTGATCTTGCAGCCCCTCAGATTCAAAGGTAGCTTGTAAAGAACATTTTAACGTATGTGAAAACTATTGACATCCGGAATTCCAGTATACCTTGAATTGAATTTATCTGCCAGGACTATTACTTTGGGACAGGGGGAGGGCACACATATAGGCTTCAATCATTAAATGCTCATTCTGTCTCTGTTTTTAAATCTGCATTTGCTTTGATTTTGAAAACAAACTAGATTTCCTATGGTTATGGTTTTGAATGACCTCAGGGACATGGGTAAGCCTCTTGTTGTTGGTGGTGGATCCCTCACTAGTACACAACATAGTAAGCTCCAGACCTGAAGTATTTGTTTCCAAAACCACTTTAGATGCGAACAGTTAGTTTCACCTTCTCTTCTCGCTCCTCTAGTTGCATGGTTATCTATCGCTTTTAAAAGGTAGGACAATTTGCCATATTAAAGTATTTGTTTAAAAATGGACATTGCAAATAGGCCACTCTTTCCACTTAAAGAGCACTTTAAAGGCGGGTTTGTCCTTGGATCAGGCTGATGCCTGCAAGGGAAATTATGCGGCCTGTCTTCTTGGTACCAGCAGCACATGGGACTGGACCCAGCCAATGAAGTAGATGTTACTAGCATGTTACCTGAGATTTCTTACTGCCCCTAATAAGTTACTATTTCAGGAATAAAAAAAAAAAAAAAAAAAAAAAAACCCATGTCATTAACTTACTGTCTTTGTACTTAGGATCTTTAAATATAGACACACATTAAATTTTAAAAATTC
>NC_034605.1:4055232-4086818 GCF_900095145.1 Mus pahari | reverse complement strand
AGCATGTTACCTGAGATTTCTTACTGCCCCTAATTAGTCACAATAACACTATCTCGAAAAAAAAAAAAAAAAAAAAAAAAAAAAAACCCAAGTCATTAACCTCCTGTCTTTGTACTTGGGTTCTTTAAATATAGACACACATTAAATTTTAAAAATTCCCTACCATATTCTCCATAGTTTAGAGTCAAGGACTTAAAGAACTGGGTCTTCTAGAATAACCCAGCATCTCCAGAGCATGAGCTCAGAGAGGTAACCCTCTCCAGGGCCAGAGGCTTTAACATCCCTGGGGCGATTTTCTTAAGGAGCTGGTTGTCACTTTCCTTACGGGCAGAATTAACTTTAAAATCTGATGTCGGCAACGTCCTCTCAAGCTATGTTGGTGCTACCTTTCACACTGGAGAATGCAACTGTTGCCTGAACCAGGGCAAGCCAGGGTATAAAGTGGTTATCTCTACACAAGTAGTATTTCCCCCACCCTGTGAATATTATTACCAAAAATTTCCAAGTACAAATTTTCTAGAGAAACATCTGTGGTTTGAAAAGATTTGCAATAACCCAGATGGTTTCTTTCAGAATAAATGTGCTTGATAATTTAAAATTAAAGTCTTTCAGTAAAATTGAGTGAGTTTTTTATAGTTTTTTAAGACAGATAAAAAGTGTGTGTGTGCATGTGTGTGAATGTGTGTGCACTTGAGTGCCTGTTCGTATGCACGTGCATGTTCCATTGGCCTGTCTGTTAAGGTCTTTATCTTTGGAAACAGAAAAAAATTAACAATGTCACAAATTATTCAGCAATTAAGATGGAAAAATGCCCAAGGGAACTCTTTATGACAGCAGAAACTATTACTGAAAATATAATAGACACTGACTACCCTATTTAGACTGTGTGGTTCTGAGCTTGTCTGGGAATTACCACTCTCAGCTTTCTGACATATGATGGCATAGTTACATCTCATAGTTATAATACTTATTACAGATTGCTTTACCAACCAATCATATACAACTGTGTTGCTAGACTTGCCCATTTCTTGGAACATGGGCAATAAAGATTCCAATTGCCCCTGCCAGTCCTGTGACAAGGTAGATGGGATGGCAGATGTGATGTTGGAATAAGTGCTTTACTGTGGTTCTCAGTGTCCTTCAGTGTTGCCTCACTATCTCCTGACACCCTCGGGTTTTCTTCTTGAAGCTGCACACAGGATGCCTTCATACAGTGTGTATCCCCATCTCTTCCATCCTTATGACTATGTTCCATTCTGCATTCTCTGATAGACTGATAGAGCTTTAAAAGTTTAACAGTGCCAGGCGTGGTGGCTCACACCTTTAATCCCAGCACTTGGGAGGCAGAGGCAGGAGAATTTCTGAGCTCGAGGCCAGCCTGTCTACAGAGTGAGTTCCAGGATAACCAGGGCTATACAGAGAAACCCTGTCTCAAAAAACAAAAACTAAAACAAAACAAAAAAAAAAAAGTTTAATAGCATAATTAATTCTTAGTGAGCTGTTAGTAGTCTGTTAAAAAAAAAAAGACCCACAAAATATTAACACTAACACACACATGCATGCACACACAAACGCCCTAGATATGCACAGTATCACAAGAAGAGAGTAATCAGTAGTGAAAATATTAGATTCAACATAGTACAATATTTGGTTCTGGGATTACCTCTAAATTTTTCCCATCGAACCAGTTTCTGTGAATGTCAAAAGCCCTGGAGGCAGTAGGGAGTTGTTGATAATGGACACATGAAGGATTTTTCTGTTCTGACTTTTATTAACTCAATTAATTATTGTTGTTGCAAAAGGAATGCTGTAAGGTAATCAGGGCATTGTGTTTGTCTTTTCTACATTTGAACTCTTTTGCCAAAAGTCCAGACTGAGATGCTGTCACTGGCAGAAACTCCTAAATGAGTAGATATGTATGAGACAAATTATAAAGTGTATGTGCTCATTAAACAGCATCACATGAGCAAAATAGAAAAACATGAAGCACAAAAGGAAAGCAGCATAAAGCAGAACTAGACAGGTTTGAACTTGTCAAAGCACACGAGTCAAACAGTATTCATTTTGGTTATCTTTAGAGTCCCTGGGATGCTTATTGCTCTTCTCTGTAGGGGAACAACACTTTTCTTGGTACCTGTGAACGAGGAGCTTCAGTAATGAACACTGCCACAAGACAGCTAACCTCTCTGATATATGTTGCAGCCACTGACCATGGATACCATCTGGGTATTGTAGGTGTTTAGCCACCCACCTTGAAAAACTGGTATTGAAGCAGAGCATGCAGAAGGAGACAGGCTTGTCTCTGAATCTGATGGCTAAGCCATATGGTGCTACATCTGACCTGGAAATGAATTCAGTACATTCCAGACCTGAGTTACAGCTGGCGTGGGGAAATCTAAGAGCAGGTGGTTCCCTTAACAGCTGTACTTACGGTTAGGGACAGCAAGAAAGACAGTTTTATGCTTGTTTAAGCCGTCATGGGTTATCTGAAATACATAGCTGTTCCTTGCCTTTTTGCCATAATTATATTTTTAAAAATCAGAGAGGATATGTTTTCTTCCCTTTTAGAGATATTGTCCATCGATAAATTAAAATTTTAAGTTAATAATTAAGAGATAGTTTGGTAGAAAGTCTATGGTAAACTAAAAGACTACTCTAAAACAATCTATAAATACATTCTAATTCTGGAAATATGCAAATCAAAATCCCACTGGGAGAGACTAATGCTTCATCCTACTAAATGCTGCATCTATGGTAGCTCTTTAAATATGGATATCTATATTTGTGATGTAAATTTTAAGACAATCATTTTCATTTGTGCAAAATGAAAAGTCACTTTTAGCAAAATAAATGAAAAAAATGTTGTATATTTTCAAAAAACTTGTTTGACAAGTTTTCCTTCATGGAAATGGAGGTAACTACAAAGGAACAGTGATGCAGTGAAAGAAATGTATTTTCTCCTCAGTAATCCAGGAACCAGACAGTGAAACGAAAAGAAAATACAGGCTAGTAATTCTAGTTTTATTGGCAGTCCCATGACACCTCTCCCACACTACTAAGATTTGTTCATTGTGACAGTCTTCCCTACTGAGGATGTAATTAGGGACAGAGATGTAGTCTAGACCATTAATGAACTATGGTAAGAAACTGTATCCATTTGGAGCAAGTAGGATAGCTTTTTAATTTATATAAAAAAGTTCCAAATCTGCTCGCTGAGCTGCTGGGTTCAGCAAATGAGCAAATAACAAAAGTGTTTTGCCCATGTCTTCGGGATATTCTTCTCTTGTGTTGGAGTAAAGCCAGAGCTCAACTTAGTATAACAAAGAGTCCCTGTCTAAATGGATGGGCAGTGACAGGGTCGTTGAGCCATGTAGATTTGGAAAGGGTAAGTAGTGATCTGTCCGAGATTTCACCATAGTGACTGCTCAGGTAAAGTGGATGAACCCTAGGCAACCTTAGAAAGATCAAGAGATTCAGGTGGGTTTGCATTTTCTCTTCTGCATATCAGCCACCTCCTTTCTTTCATGCCTTTCTCTCTGCACCTAGTTTCCCAAGACTGCTCAAATGTCATCTTCAAACTTTCCCTTTCTGAGAAACATTTTTAGAAGGAGAAACACACCTCACCTACCTTCTGTTCACCAAAAGATGTTTGTTCATGATGGCAGCGTCAGCCAAATTCACATTGAAGTGGCTAGAACAGTCGCACGCCTCCTTCCTCAAGGTTGCCAGTGCAGTGTGTGGGCCTCGGTGCTTCCCAGTGAGGCGGGAGTGGCAGTGGTCTTTACAGTCTTTAATCTTGAGATGACTGTATTTTGGGTCAGGGCTCTTCACCTGGACTCAGTGTGGAAGGAGATTTATGTCCTCTGTGTTTGATGCTACTTCTGCTTAGTTCTTAATTTTTAATTCCCTGTCTTTTCTCTGTTCTCTAGACTAATCTGTATATTCTTGGGCCTAACTTTATTTTTAACCCCGAATTTTGTTTTTTGTTGGGATTGTTTGCTCATTGATTGTTGTTTTTTGAGACAGTCTTACTGTGTAGTCTGGGCTGGCTTGCAGTTAATACACAAAGGCCTTCAGTGAGGTTTATTATAATGTAAAGTCACCAAGGCCAGCATTAGGCAGCAACATATGATATGTGGCTATATCTAAACATAGTAGGACTTTAGAGGGAGGGAAAGGGAGGAGAGACTTTCCACTAGAGTCTGAAGAGGAATGTCTTTCAAAGTGAGAATGAGAGAGACATTGAGAGAAAGAGATAGAAAGAGACCATGAGAGGGGGAACGGAATGAGGCTAGAGGAGCCCCTTCAAGGACCACATTTAATCTCCAGATCAGAGGCCTTGACAAGTTTCAGACCAATCCCAGCACCAAAAAAATAAAAAAAATAAAATAAAAAATACCACTGACCTTTATAGCCTTTTAGGAGTGGTAGGAAGTTTCACGTCCCATAATTTAGTTCAGCATAGCATATATGATAGGGATCATGGAATAGCCAGGTACCAGTTGGGACTGAAATTATAAAATAAGAGACTGGCATTACATCCCAGCACGGACAACTTAATTCTGTCTCAGAGAGAGCCGCAGGGGGACATGGCTATAGAATCAAGGCTAAAAGTTCACTTCTGGATTGTAACTTACTAGACAGCCCAGATCAAAGATAGAATCTTTTTTCTTTAAATTTGTAAAGATGAGACAAGATGACTCACTGGGTAATATGCATACAGCCAAACCTGACAACCTGAGTTTATTGGATCTCTGAGATTATGCGGTAGAAAGACACTTAACTCCTGCCAAGTTGTCCCTTGTACTGTGGTCTGAGCATATGATTAACTAATTGATTAAATAACAACTTAGCGAAGGGTTTGGGGGTGGTTTGTTCATTTGGGGATGTTTTGGTTTGGTTTGAGACAGGGTCGCACTGTGACCTTAGCTGGCAGTTTGTCAAGGGTTCGTGTGCTACTTCTTCCTGCGCTGACCGTGCTGAGCGTTTTCACATTAGTGTTAACTAGTGTCTTTATAAGTTGATGAAAGGGGAAGCCTTCAGGTCACTGAAGTAATGAACACAGAATGATAGAGAAAACTGGTTTCAAAGAGGTGTCTGCTGAACTGCATTGGGGGGATTTTGGCCTGGTTTCTATCAGCTCTAAGAAATGAACAATACAGACAAGTTCCACAGCCGTTATTTACTGCATGAACCGGATTTCACTTACATCTGTTTGGGTACTTACTCACTCATATTGCTAAGTGGTTTTGGTTGTGGTTTTGGTTTTCAAGACAAGATTTCTCTATATAGCTGAGGCTATCCTGAAACTGGCTTTGTAGACCAGTCTAGCCTAGAACTAAGAGATCTGCCTGCCTTTGCACCTGAGTGCTAGGATTAAAGGCATGCACTGCCATGACTGGCTCAATTTAGTTTTAAAATGGTTAGAATTATCGAATGGTTTTTAACAAACAGGGACTGAGTGCACAGAACTTGGCTTTATGCACTCCATGGTACGGATAAGAGAATAAGGCACTGTCCCAGCCTTGAAGAGCCTTCCTGTCTATCTAGTTCCTAAGCTTTTAAGCTTAGGAGATGTTTTATAAGTGTAACATCCTAGAGCTACTCTAAGAAAGTTATACATAATATAAGTTTATGCCAACGTTACTCTGAGTAAGGACGCCTCTTTATTGAAGTTGCTATGGTCCAAGTTCCAGTAGCACCTTCCCTCTGTCTCCCACCGCCTACCTTCATTTCTAAATGGTTGTATCCCAGGCAGTTAGCACAGAGGAATGGATTGATCTCCAATGTGGGTGAAGCTAATAAATGTGATTTAGGATGAAAGGCACTGTGAAAATGTGTGAGGTGTTGTTATTACCGCTCTCGTGTGCTTTATTATCTTTAAATTGTGCATCCTTTTAAGTAGATTATTTGTTCGCCACAGTCTCCATTATATCTAAGCAAAGCCTTCAAAGAAATTTCTAAAACCTTTTCATTTCTCTCTGTAGGTTGTTGTTTCGTAACATTTTATACAAGAAAAGCTGCACTTGAGGCCCAGAATGCACTGCACAATATTAAAACTTTACCTGGGGTGAGTCGGTTTACTTTTGTACCAAAATCACTTTATTGCTTGAAAATGGTCCTTTCAACTAAAGGTTCTAGTTATGGGTTCTTAGTGCCAAAAATGGCTTTGGTCTTTTAAGGAGTACACGCTGGCCCCTCTGTTCCCTGCAGTAGCCAGACTAGCTGGCCAGCCCACAAAAAGGAGCTGGCATTAGCACTGATGGGAAGAACTCTCAAATAGCATATCCCCTAGTTAGAAAATCAGAGGGACCCTGCTGGGTACAGCAGCTGCCAAGAGAGTATTGGGTGGGTTGAGATTTTAAAGGTGGGGGAACCCCACATACAAGTAAAGCAAATGGAAAAGGGAAAGCTTTTACTCCCCAGGATCCCCTTTTTCAATTTCCGTCTTTAGATTTTCATTTAAAGGACAAAATGTACTCTGTATAGACATAATGTTAAAGCTCCTAATGACTTCTAAACAGTCAATGGTGGTTAACAAAGCCAGTGTTTTAATGCCAAACGTGTGCCTTCCTTCCTGTTGGTGCAGAACAGAGCCCAGGAAGCTTGTGGTGCTGGTTCTCATTCCCCTCCCAGTAATGCTGGTGCTTAGCACAGCTCATTAGAAATGAACTCATGTTACATGCAACAGTTTCATCAGGCTTTATCAGATTTTTGTGGGGGTTTTTATGTATTGCACAATATTACAAATTTTCCTTTGCTGTCTACTTGGTATATTTTCTCCATTTACCTAAATGTCAGTAGTGAGTTAATTTAATAGCATAATGATGTGTTTTAGTTATAATAAAGAACCTGTGGTAAATACTCAAGGTACTGTGGTGTTATTCAAGTGTCTTTTGGTAAGAAGAAAAGAAGGATAAAACGTTCCTGATGTTACAGGTGTGTGGTTATTTGTAACTGTTCATTTCGGTGTGTGATTATTTGCTGTACTGGACACATACACAAATCATGTGCATCAGTTACCTATATGGGTACATATAAGTACTTTAGCCTCTGGCTTTCCCAAAAGTTAGAATTTGTGTAATTCAACTTAGGCCCATAGAAAACTTACAGTGTCTGTAATAGAAAGATGCTCAGCAAAAGGTCTTCAAAATACAAGCTCCTGTTGAGGTAGAGGGACATCTGAGACAAGGTCTTGCTGACCTCTAACTTGTGGGTAAGTGCTGAGGTTGCAGGCAAGTGTCATCACACTCCACCAAAATATTAGCTTCTTAATCACCAAGAGTAATAAATTCATGAGCACAGGTGTTCAGTCATCCCACTTTTCCTTTTCTCTTTTTCATCTGAGCAAATCAAAGGATAAAAAGCAAGAGTGTAGTGACAAAATGACCCTTCTGTGGTGCTTCTTCCCAAGACTTCCAAAGTCATTTTTAGTAGGATGGCTTTTGCTAAATCTTTCATCATTGACTTAAAAAGTAATAGTAATTAAGCTTCATTCTTGAGGTAAGTTTTCCAATATCATTTTAGAAAGCTGTAGCCAAATATGTATTGCCTTGGACAAAAAAAAAAAAAAAAGAAGAAGAAGAAAATTAACTTTCCGTGTCCAGACTCTTAATTCAAATTACTTTTGTTTTCCTGCTCATACAAATGGATGGTTTACAATAATTAGCACACAAAATCCTTTCCTGGTGCATTAAAAATTATTTTTAGTCATGAAATGTTCTTTACTATATGATGTAGTACAGTTAGATGCCATATAATTTGGTTCATTGGATCACAGCCCTTGAGTAGAAGCTTAGTTCTCACTTTGTTGTCTGCCTGTGCGAAGGTGTTTTTCAGAAACCCAGAATTTGGTGATAAAGCTGGCTGACCACATGTCAATATTTTATTGCCCAGTTTATGGCTTTGTATTGACACGGGACAGAAAATGTAAGGCTGGTGGTATTTTCCCATTTCCATGGCAGTAATATTTGATAAGTATAATTTCCTAGAGACCTGAGGGAATATGAATGAGAAGTACTGACAACTGTTCTTGGGGTTGGGGACATCCTAACTCTGCTTCTTAAAAACAAGTCGTCCTCTGTATGTTTTTCACATATTGCATGTTCTTTTCTCCTAAAATTCTGAATGTAAAATTCAGGAATGGAGTCTTTGGAAACCTGTAATTAAGGGCAATAATTTGGGAGTTGTGAGGGACAAGATAAATCTCTCAGCAGTTAAGAACACTGGCTGCTTTGCCCAAAGGACTGGGGTTCAATTCCCAGCACCCACAAGGTAGTTTTCCCAGGGGTTCTGATGCTGTTTTC
The DNA here is from genome assembly GCF_900095145.1 of Mus pahari. Classification (NCBI taxonomy): domain Eukaryota; kingdom Metazoa; phylum Chordata; class Mammalia; order Rodentia; family Muridae; genus Mus; species Mus pahari. The sequence goes on along the minus strand of NC_034605.1, from coordinate 4,078,512 downwards.
TGGCCTCCTTTGTGAGAACCAGGGACATGGTACACAAATATACATGCATGCAAGATGCCTGTGCACATAAAATAAAGATATTATTAAATTTTAAAGTAAATAAACTAGGAGTTGGAAAATACAATTAGTGGAATATTTTTCATTTTTCCATCTCAGTTTCATAGGCTCAGTTGCTTGAAGCAGGTTAAGCAAAAATTTGCCAAGTCAGATATGATTAATAAGATTCAAAGGTACGTAATAAGGTCCACAGTACATACATTTGCTACATTGCTCCTGGTCGATGGGGGTAGAATCTCACATCTTACATTTATGTGTAGCTGTGTCTTACAAATGCCACCCTTAACAGCTGCAGGGAAGACATGAAAGTAGTTGCCTTTCTGTTGTAAGCCTTTGGTAGACAGGAAGAAACAGGACCAGACATAAAAGATTAATGCATATTCTTGAAGAAAAATTATTACAGGGTACCTTGCTGTTTGATTACAAGCCTTAGAATTAGTCAACATTTCCATAATTCTAAACCAATATACACCTGTTTTCCCACTGTGATGTGAAGACCGACTTAATTTAGCAGAACCCCTGCTGTGCTAAATCTCTCATTAAATACCCAGTGAGTTCAGTAATTTAAAGTTGTAGCACTACTATTTAACTGGTTGCCTTCATATTATAAAATTAATAAGAAATTAATGATGCACTTTGCCATATGCCTTCAGTTTCTTTATGAATAAAAATAAAAGAGACAAAGAAAAGCACATGATCAGCTGACACTCTGAGTCTTCTCTGGCTGTGACTTTTGCATGTAGAGAAAGTCCATCACTTGCTGCCTTTTTCCTAAAGTGTCTAAAACTTTTAACTTATAATGAGATCAAATAGTATGCTTTTTCTTTCTTGTACAGTTCATGTTTTTTGTACCCTAAGGAATTTTTATTGTACACTGGAACTTGATTAAGGATTCCCTTTTGGTCTTGTGCACCATTTTCCCATTTTGAAAGAAACAAAGAACCTGAATAGTAAGGAGGGGAAGAAACCAACAGGAACGTCTGTCTGTCTATCTGTCAGTACATTTGATGTGTATGCTCTTCAGTAGGATGTGATTGAGGGGAAGAATTGGGAATTTTTTGGTAACCCAAGTGTATATCTTCAGCCTGTTCTGAGAAATGTGTAACTGAAAAAGCCCCCAGATCTTGTATCTCCATGTTCAACACAAATCCTGAGAAAGAGAGTAGTAGATACAAATACAGAGCTCCGTGCTGCGGGAAGGAATCCGGGCCTGACAAATACAGAGCTCCATGCTGCGGAAAGGAATCCGAGCCTGAGACTTTATTTTTCAGCTTTTCTAGAAGGGGTTGCTTATTGCTTAAGCAATGGATCAATCATAGTGTTTGGTCATTGCTAATACTTCATGAGGTTAACAACCTACTAGTTACTGAGCAACTGTTGTGTACCAACGTGCTACATAGAAATAACCAGGATCAATCCTGTGAGGCCTCTTGATCTAGCTGGAAGACAGTAGACAGTTAATGCACACTTGATCCATTCATTAGTGGTTGTCTACTTCTGACAAAATATGGAAATTACACACACACACACACTTTAGGTCCCTAGTAAGTAGTGTGCTTATAGTCTGGAGGAGAATAGTATAGCCCTATGTGCATAGGCTAGGTCACCTAATGAGCCATTGCATTTCCAGCAGCAGTATTTCATAGACTTTTGTATTCCTATGCCATTTATGTTCTTAAAAATACTCTGGTTGCCTCTGATCCAAAGGTGTGACACACTAGGTTTGGTTTAAAGAATGCTTCCTTTCAGGATAATATGATATATCCCAAACACAGAGTTCAAGCCTCATATGTACAAAGCTTTGCCCAGTACCATACACAGAGACAATATATAAGTCATATTTTAAAAAAAAACAAAAACCAAAAAAGATAGTGTCCCAAGGAAAGCAGGGAGGGGTATATGTGAGGTTTAGGAGGGAGGAAAGAGAAGGGAGAAACATTGTAATTAAATTATAATTTCAAAAATAAACATAAACAAAAAATATAGTGTCCTTTCTTTCCTTGTTGATGCAAAAACTAGTGCAACCCAAACTGGTCTCGAATGTGTGCCTTAGCCTCCCCAGAGCCTGGGTTACAGGTTTGTGCCCACTCTCCAGTCTCCTTCCAGACAGCTACAGCTAGCACGGATGACATCATTAGAGGAGTGTCACGTCCACCATTGTGTATTCGAGAGGGGGTTCTCAGGACAGCAGCTGGGTTACATGCCTTTGTTTTCACTTATCTCCCTTATTTAGTTCAATTAAAAACAAAAATTAAGAAGTCTGAGGTGCAGCAGGGCGGTGGTGGCACACACCTTTAATTACCCAGCACTTGAGAAGCAGAGGCAGGAGGATTTCTGAGTTCGAGGCCAACCTGAACTACAGAGTGAATTCCAGGTCAGCCAGGGCTACACAAAGAAACCCTGTCTTGAAAAACCAAAAAAATGAAAAAATAAAAAAGAAGTCTGAGGTGCAGAAAAACTCCTTTCAGTGATCAGACATTAGAGCAAGATATCCTCATGCAAGTGATAGCACTGTGCCATGAGCCACTTCTCTCAAGGTCTTAACACACTGTCTTTGTCAGCAAGACTTTCAGATTGAAATCTACAGCTCTATCAGTAGAACATTCTCTTTATAAACTAATTTAATTAAGGTTGTAATATATGAGAATACAATTTTAAGAAAGCTCTTAAACCTTAACAGTAAAGAGGAATCTGAAATCTGTCTTGTAAAATATTAATTGCAAATTTCTTTCAGACATTTTTTATGAATGTGCCTTATTCTTTCCTTTTTAGAATGGCTACCAGTTTTATTAAATGCAGTTTATATTAAGGAGATACTGCCTAAGAGAACATTTGTTTATAGAACTCCATTTTGGTAAACACATAGCAAAAGGTGTTTTATAGTACCTTATGTGATGTGAGCAAGGACTACATATAGATTTGAGTTACAAAAACAAATGGTCCAGATAAATTAGGAAGAGGCTGAAAATAAAATGACCTCCTGCAACAGGTATGTCCACTCATAACGATGTGAATGGGCCCTCCCTGACTGCCCTGTTGGAATAATTTACCCACATGTGTAGGCACCTGCTCCCAAGTGGAATTTGACTAAGCTATCTATAGAATTGTTTTCATGTCCTTAACAGTGAAATTCTAGGGTTTAGTATTTTCTGCAGAAAAACTAGAATCTCCCTGGGACCAAATTCACTTTGCCCATAGTAACATATTTTGAGTCACTCATTTTTCCTTGAAGCATTTCTGCTAATCATTAGTGTGCATTTAATAATGCCTTTGTTTTCAGAGCCATGGATATAATTTTACCTTTCTAATCATCATGATTTCTGTCATGAAATTTCCCAACTCTTTCTATTTCTATATCATGGAATTATGACACCCCCCCCAAATAAAGCACACTATTTAAATTAATGTCTAACTAAACCAACTTGAGTAAATTTCTTCTCAGTTATCCTTTATTTAAATTTATGAAAAGAATAGCCAAAACATCTGCATAAGTAGGTTTGCATCTCCAAAATTCTCTGCCATGTATAATATAAAATATGCATTCATTCATTCAACAAATAGTACATTTTTATTGTCTCCAAGGTACTATTCTGGATACTAGGGAATACATAATAGTACCATTGCCCTTCATAACTGAATAAGAAGAAAATGATTGCACCATGTTTATACTAAGTAAAATTTCAAGAAGTAGCTATAAGACATTTAATTTACAAACAATAGGCTAATCTTATTTATTCCAGCATTTCCAAAGTAGTCAAGTATTGCCAAGTTCTAATACAGATAAATATAGATTTATGTTAGTGCATATATATATATATATACACATACATATATATATATATATATATATATATATATATATATATATATAAAAATGGTAATTTGGCTTATTCTGCATATACAAATCTTATATTCATGAACAGTCTTATACAGCTATAAAGAGATGAGTCAAGTAAATGCAGGAATATTAAACTGGAAGTCCTACTCTCTTATTCTGCCAACCAACTTATTCCTAATTGCTTCATTATAGTCACTTGTCTTAGACCTCATCATTGTCTGAGCTCCTAGGTGCAGTGACAGTTCTTACAGTTCAATGAGAGTCTTGGCTAATACATTGTAAGAGAATATTGAAGAGCTGCTACTAAATACTGATGATCCCTGCATTTCACCTTAACAGAATACTCGGACACTAAGTGGCATGTTGCCTGTGAAATTCCTATAATATGGAATCTGACCTTACAAGTCATTGTTTCTACTTGGTAGCTTCTATAGGCATAAACTCTTGTAGGCAGCCACCCAGCACAGAAAGTATATTTTCTATGGAATATATAAACCAGAACTGTTTGTTTGCCTTCTGTAGTTTTACATTTGCAACGTTTAACTAGAATTAAAATATTTGTCTTCATAGGACTGCCTGGAAAGAGCCATGCCCTGGTTGTTGCTATTATTTTGATATAATGCTTAGAAATACAAGCTAACTAAAAAGTAAGGTCTTTGATTTTCTTTAAGGTAACTTAAGGCTATAACGAAGCCTTCTAAGATGTGGCTTCACAGGAGTCCCCTAGATGCAAAAGTCCCTTCTTAACCCTGGGAGCCACACCAAGTGAGATTGCAGGGTCCAGTTGGGTATATCAGATTGCTCCGAGTTCATGGCTTTAGAGCAAAAATGTTATAGCCTGCAAAGAAAACTTAGCCAAATTGTTACCAGTCTGTAGTCCCTGACAGATCCCAGAGACCTGGGAAGATTTTAATAAAGACCGTGGAGGCTGGAAACATGACTTTATAGTTGAGAGCCCTGGCTATACTTCCTGAGTAGTGTTGTATCCTCAGCACCTACAAGATGGTTCAGGCACACATAAAGTACACAGATACACAGGCAAACATTCATACATGTAGATAGATAGATAGATAGATAGATAGATAGATAGATAGATAGATAGATAGATAGATAGATTTAAGGACAATGGGGAAAATACTCATTCCAGGCAATATTAAGTTTTGTTTGCTTTGGCCTGGCAGTCTATCAACTCTTAGAAGCTTTCACTGACAGTTACTGTGTATGGCTCTGATTAAATGAAATAAAAAACAGGATACTTTCAAACATGGCTTGTTCACTACAAGTAAGTGTACAGGACAAAAATTGAGAGCTCCCTAGTGATGAAAAGTTGAAAACGCCAGCACAGGATATAAGAATAGAGATTCAGCTGCATCAGCTTAGAAACAAACAAGTGAATTCTGTAGAAGGTGTTTCTATTTCATTTAGCAAATATCATCTCAGTGACATGCAGAAATCATAGGATTCTTGTGGGGCTTTATGAGAGAATTTGTGTAAATGCCCTAGCACTGGTTTCCGATCAGCTTTTCATAATTGCTTTTTATTCTTTGAAAGGGATTATGATTTGATTATGCTTTGTGACTGACTGTTTGGGAGAATGACACAATGGCAAATTAAAGTAACATATTTGAGACATCACCATTTGTCTACAATTACTCAAGAGTAAACTTGGAATGCTAAGTTAACCTTTAAAACCTTAGATCCCAAAAGGTTGATAAAACTTTAAAGGAAAAACATAGAGGAAAACATCTATGAATTTAATTAAAGGTCTCCATGGAACTGTAAAGAAAGAGACAATAAGGGTTTTCAGGGTCAAAGATAGAAATTTTGAAATAAAGCCAGATAATTCTCCAAATTCTGTCACTTTAGTATGGGATTTCGCCTGAATAGTGGCAGAACATTAATCTTTCAGTGGTAAGAAACTTATTATGTACAATTGAAGCAGGCTCGACAGTTCGTAGCCTCAAACTTGAGGCTCCCAAAATAAATAAAAGTATAACATGGGTAAGTATGGAGAGTGTTCTCCTGAGAACACCAGAGTTCTTCTTCATCTACCAAGTAGAGAATGGAAGATCCTGGCATCAGAATCCAAAGAAAACTTAGAACTGCACTGCTCACCTAGGTCTGCTTAGTGCAGAGGAGGCCATAGGTCACTCCTGAGGGGAGACAGAGGGGCTTCATGGATTTCTCTGTATGTTTTCACCGTGGCTGGCATTGCACACAGGTGCTCAGGAAGCCTCATTAGCAGTATGACATAAACTATGAAAATGTTTTTATAATAAAGCAGTGGTTCAGAATGCCATTACAGCTGTCACAAACGTTGAGATGAGAAACACTGAACAGTATGCATGGGAGTCTGCAAATACTCTTTCATCTTCTCCATTGTTCCTATCACTGATTCCTATGACGACTCAACACACATATGCCTGCCGCCATTCCGTCCTCCACTAACGCTTTAAAGCATTTGTGGACATTCCTTCCTTCTTCACTTGCAGAATCAAGGCTCTGGACTAGCTGAGTCTAAGGATGTTTTCCCAGCCTTAATCAGTTGTACTCTGCTTTCTAAACTTTGTCTGTAGTCATGTCCTGCTTAGTGAGGGGCCTACATCTGTGTGACTTGACTTCCCTCAGTTATTGGTTAGTATTTGGAGAGTACTTTATGTAGAAAAATCTGGATCACTCAGCGCTTCACTCTTCACTTGTAAATTCTCCAGGCACCTGATTCCCTTCCCCCCCTAAAAACTTACAGGTAGCTCAGCACTTAGGGGTTTTCCATCCAGAGGCAGAAAGAAAGGGAAAGAGAATGAACTCTGTCAAGTGTTTAGTCCCTTGTTTACAACCTTGGGTTGGGCTAGAAAGGACAGGATGTTTAACCTAATCAGGTTTTAGACTTATTAGTGGGCTCCTTGTATTTATCTGATTCTCATCTAATGCTGCCAAGGACAAATAAGCCATCTGTAAATAGGTCTATGGGGTTATTTTTTGTTATCCTTTCTAAAGATGTTTCAGGGGTATATCAGTAGCATTCACCTTGTTAAACTGGCAACATTGAAGTGTCAAAGATTAATTTCTCTGGCCTCCTCTAGCTAAGCAGTAACAGCTAGAGACTGTTCAGGCCCTAGTATCGGTGCCTGGTAAGTGGATTTAGACAGTATTTTAAAGAGAGAGAAACATGACTTGCAGAAATAACACAGCACAGTAATAAAAACCATGGCTAGCAAACTGGGAAGGTGGCTCGGTGGGTAAAGCACTTGCTGTACTAGCATGGGGACTAGAGAGCTTCAATCCCTAACACTCACGTAAGTGTAGATATGGCAGGCTGCATGCAGTTCCAAGAGACAGACAGAGACAGTATGCCAAGAACCACCTGGTTACCCAGACTAGGCCAGACAGTGAGCTCTGGGTTCAATTAGAGATACTGCCTCTGTGAATGAGGTAAACAATCAAGGAAAGATGACTGTCGTCAGCTCCAAGCCTCTGCAGACATGCACACATACACTTGCACTTACACATAAAAAAAAAACCCTTATATATACCTATACACAGGAACATGAGTAAAAACAGTTGCAGTCATACTCCTGATTGATTGCCCATTTGAAGCTCCAACACTATGTCTTAATTTTGTCTGCAGCTTCACAAAATATATACTGAACTGCCTGATTGGTCTTCTTCCCATAATTTTTTTTTATTCATATTACATCCAGTCACATCCCTCCTCCCTCCTCTCCTCCCAGTCCCACCCTCACAAATCCTTCCCCCTATCCTCAGAGAAGGGGAAGCTCCCCCTGGGCACCAACACCACCCTGGGGCATCCAGTTCCAGCAGGAATAAGCACCTCCTCTCCCAGTGAGGTCCAGTCAGGGAGTCTAGGTAGGGGAAGGGGATCCAATGGCAGGTAACAGAGTCAGAGACAGCCTCCACTCCAATTGATAGGGGACATGCTTGAAGTTCAAGCTGCACATCTGTTACAAATGGGGGGTGGGTGGTCTAGGTCCAGCCCCTGCATGGTCTTTAGTTAGTGGTTCAGTTTGTGAACCCCAATGGGCCCAGATTAGTTGACTGTAGGTCCATTTGTGTTCTTACCCCTCTAAATCACTATACCCCACTCTTCTACAAGACTCTTCAAGCTCTGCCCAATGCCTGTCAATGAGTCTCTCTGCATTTGTTTCCATTCACCACTGAATGAAGCCCTCTCAGGAGACAGTCATAGTAGGAAACCTGTCTGCAAGCATAACAGAGTATCATTAATAATGTCGGGGATTGGCTCTCTGCTGTGATGGATCTCATGGTAGGCCAGTCACTGGTTGGCCATTTCCTCAGTCCTGTTCCATCTTTATCCCTGTGCATTTGTAGGTAGGACAAACTTTGGGCTGAAGGTTTTGTGGGTGGATTGATGCCCTTCTCCTCCCACTGGCAGTCCTGCCTGGCTACAGGAGGTGGCCACTTCATTCTCTCTATCTCCTGCTGGTAGAAATCTCAGCTAGGGTCAGCCCCATAGACTTCCCATGACCTCCCTCATCCCAGGTCTCCAGCTAGTCCCAAAGATGTCCCCCACCAATTTCCATTCTCACTCCCAGCCCTGTCTTACCCCCCCTTCTCCCCATACCTAGTCACCATTCCATACCCCTCTTTACCCTGTCTCCCACCCAGTTCCCTCTCTCCATCCACTGTTTCATTTCCCTTCTGAGAGATTCACACATCCTCTGTTAGGCGTTAGGCTCTCCTAATTAACCAGTTTCTTTGGGTCTGGACTCTAGCACGGTTATTCTGCCCTTTACAGCTAATGTCCAATTATGAGTGAATACATACCATATGTGTCTTTCTAGGTCTGAATTACCTCACACGGGATAATTTTCTCAAGTTCCATTCATTCGTCTGAAAATTTCATGATGTCTTTGTTTGCTTGCTGGCTTGTTTGTTTATTCACTTTACATCCCAATCGCTTCCCCCTTCTCCTCTGAGAGAATAGAAGCCCACCCCCTGGATATCTCCCCACCTTTGCACATCAAGTCTCTGCAGAGCTAGACACTTCTCCCTGTGAGGCCAGACAAGACAGCAAAGTTAAGGAACAGATTCCACAGACAGGCAAAAGCTTTAGTATCACCCCCCACTCCAATTGTTAGGAACCCACAATGAAGACCAACCTGCACATCTGCTACATATGTGTGCTGAAGGTGGGGAGGCAGGGAGTGCTATTTCCAGAGGGTATATGCCCTTTGGTTGGTGGTTCAGTTTCTGAGAGCCCCCAGGGTCCAAGTTAATTGACTCTGTTGTTCCTGTGGAGTTCCTATCAGGGCCCTCAATCCTTCCTCCAACTTTTCCATAAGAGTCCCCAAGCTCCATCCAATGTTTGGCTGTGGATCTTTGCACCTGTCTGAGTCAGCTGCTGGGTAGAGCTTCTCAGATGACAGTCATGCTAGGCTCCTGTGGGCTCTACAAACAGAACAGACTATCATTAGTAGTGTCAGGAATTAGACACTTGCCCATAGGATGGGTCTCTAGTAAAGCTGGTTATTGCTTGGGTATTCTCTGATCCATTCCCCATCCCTGCAATTCTTGTAGGCAGGATAAATTTGGGGGCAAAAGTTTAATGGGCGGTTGAGTGTCCCTATCATTCTGATGTTCTTGCTCGGCTATAGGAGGTGGCCTCTTCAGGTTCCATATCCCCATTGCTGTGAGACTCAGCTAAGGACACCCCAATTAATTCTTGGGAGCCTCCCTTATCCCCACCCCCACCAGCTGCAGATTTCTGTTCATTCTTATGGCCATCTGTCCTTCTCCCCTGTCTCTCCCCACACTTGATCCTGAAGCTCCCCCATTCCTCTCCGCATCCCTTTACCACCCATTTTCCTCCCTCCGTCTGCCTCTGGTGACTGTTTTATTCCCACTTCTGAGTTAGATTCAAGCATCCTTACTTAGGCCTTCATTTTTTTTTTTTTTTTAGCTTCTTTTGGTTTGTGGACTGTAGTGTGAGTATCTTAGATTTCATGCCTAATATCCACTTATAAGGAAGTGCATACTATGCCTGTCCTTTGACTTTGGGTTACCTTACTCAGGAAGATATTCTCAAGTTCCACCCATTTGCCTACAAAGTTCATAATGTTATTGTTTTAAATAACTGAATAATATTCCATTGTGTAGATGTACCACATTTTCTTTATCCATTCTGCAGTTGAAAGAAATCTAGGTTTTTTTCCAGTTTCTAACTATTATGAATAAAACTGTTATGAACACAGTTGAGCAAGTGTCCCTGTAGAATAATGGGCATACATGCCCCAAATGCAAAGGCATCTACATTCATAAAAGGAACATTACTAAAGGTTAACCACACATTAATAGTAGGAGGCTTCAACACCTCACTCTCACCAATCTACAGGCCATTTAGACAGAAATTAGAAAGACAAATAATGAAGTTAACTGATGATATGAATCAAGTGGACCTAACAGATATCTACAGAACCTTTCACCAAAACACAAAATAATATAACTTCTCAGTGCCTCAGAGAACCTTTTCCAAAATTGAGCATATAGTTAGTCACAAAGCAAGCCTCAACAGATACAAGAAGATTGAAATAGCCCCTTGTATCCTATCATACCACCATGAATTAAAACTGGACTTCAACAACAGAAACAACAGAAAACCTAAAAACTCATGGAAACTGAACAACTCTATTCAATGATCACTGGATCAGGAACGAAATATAAAAGAAGTTAGAAACTTTCTAGAATTCAATGAAAACAAAGGTTCTACATACACAAACTTATGGGACATGATGAAAGCAGTGCTAAGATGACAGTTCATAGCACTAAGTGCCTTCATAAAGAAATTAGAGAGTTCTCATACTAGCAACATAAAAGTACACCTGAAAGCTATAGGGATAAAAAGGAAGCAAACACTCCTAAGAGGAATAGATGACAACTCAGGGCTGAAATCAATCAATTAGAAGCAAAGAGGAAAATGCAGACTCAACAAAAGCAAGAGCTGGTTCTTTAAGAAAATCAACAAGAGAGGCAAACCCTTAGCCAGACGAACTAAAAGGCAAAGAGACAGTACCCAAATTAACAAAATCAGAANTAAAAAGGGAGACATAACAACATACACTAAGGAAATTCAAAGAATTGCCTGGTTTTGATGACATGAAAATTTATGAGAGAAGGAGGAAGGGAATGGAGAGAGGAAAGAGACATAGAAAGACAGAGGGAGAGAATGGGTATCCTGTTTGGATTACCCAACTGGTAACTAAGTTTACAAGTAGTCAGGTTTAAAGCTGAGAGTCTGGATATGGAATCAACAAAGGACTTTCTACTGTTTTCTGGCATGACAGTCATCATTCCTGCCAACAGAACCTGTCAAATCTAGGAATTCCTTTCGAGGAATCTTCTGTCTTATCCTGCTGCAGATGACAGCATGGTGTGCTGAGATATCAGTGGAATCAGGACAGCTGTGCAAGTTCCAGCTGTGCAGGATGGCACTAGCAGTTGAGACCATGAGGTCATACAAATATCTTTATATGTGCTCACACCATGGGCTGATCCTGCTATAGCATATTTGGCTCAGCTCAGCCCAGACATGAAACCATACTCTCTAGCAGTCACGAGTCATACAAAACACTGTAGGCCAAGCAAGAAGTTTGCTAAAAGTTCATATATGAGGCTGCTATTTTACAGTTCTTGAGGAAGAATATGAATTATCAAAGAATCATCCTAAGAGAAATAGCTTTGCAAAACAATGATTATAAATGCAACACCTTTCTTCAGAAGAGTATAGCTTTACCGATATCATCTCACTGAGATTCGCCTTATGGGGGCTTTTCTTTTTCTCTGTACACACAGGCTTGGTGCCAGCCCATCATATGCATTCTAAAGTCTATCTATCCAACTGGATTCCCTATCCTTCCCTATTGTTCTGCTTCTCAGTTCCTATGGGACATACAGGTCAGAGCCTGGGGCTTATTTTAAAAGACTAAGCAAAAAAAAAAAAAAAAAAAAAAAAAAAAAAAAAAATCATGTCACTGCCATAAAAAGGGGAAAACAACTCCAAATGTCAACTTATCCAGCATCACCACACTCTGCTGCACTAGACACATTTGGAGGGATTCTGAAAGCAGCTGGGTTACCCTGTGGTTTATTGATGAGGAAGCTCAGCTTGGTGTAGTGAAGTCTTCATAACCATGGAAGAAGCTACTGCAGCTCCACCGCCCTGCCAGCAAGGCAGTGTACTCCAGCACAGGTGAGGGCTCTGAGAAACAAACCAGGCAGCTGATTCCTTAGGCACGGTGTAAGGAGACTGCTCACAGTCCTCACAGGCCAAAGGAAAGCAATGACTGCTGTACTGGGGACCCAGATATCAGCTGCAGAAGTACTCCTGTCTACCGTCCCTTTTCCCATCCTGCTACCTGTTCTCTCTGTCCCACTGAACTGTTCTCTCTCATCAAGAGAAGAGGTAAAATGAATTAATGAATCTTTCTCTTCATGTGGTCCCTTGTTTTCCTATGAATTTAAAGGAGTACTCACATTCAGGAGCAGATTACTTTTGCCACCCCTTTAGGGCCACAGTTTCCATGGCACTGTTATATATCAGGGATAGGAGGGAAAGAATGACAGGAAATCCATCTTTACCTCTGGAAAGCTTAACTCAGTGACTTCAGCCATGTTCTCTGCTCTGTGAGGTGAGCAGCTGATGAGCTTGTCCAAACACCATATCATTGTTTCTTCAGAGGAGCATCTTTTTAAGTGCATACAAGGAAGGATATGATACTTTGTGCGAAGTAGTCTGTGATATCCACCATACAGAGGTTGTGTCAGTAAATCATAGGAATTGTGAAATTGTAAATAAATTACTGCCGTTTCCTATATTTTATTTGCTGGATGTAGAGCAGAGATGTAGTTACAGAACATCAGCATAAGCACTTTTTATCAAATGTTGCTTCTGTAAATATTTGTGTATGCAATTTCTGTTTTTCAGTGGCTTTCAAATTTTAAATAATTAAATAATAGTAAATAGCCAATAAATAAAAGTTATAGTTGGACCCTGGAGAAATGGTTCAACAGTTAAGAGTACTAGTTTCTCTACCAGAGGACCCAGGTTCAGTTTCCAGCACTGACATGGCAGGACACAATCATCTATAACTACAGTTCCACATGATCCACAACCCTCTTCTGTCCTCCATGGGCACTGCACACATGTGGTATGTAGATATATATACATGCAGAACACCAATACATATAAAATAAAAAATGAAGCTAAAGAAAATAAAGAAAAAAGGTTTAAAAATAATAATGCTTGTCTTTACTGTCCCGGGTACAGGGCCAAGACTGCTATCTTATGTGCCTACCTACTACCTACCTACAAACCTATACCTGATAACAATAAATAATGAAATACTGATGATTTATTTTCTGTTTCTGGTTGCCTTTTCAACCAGAAGTCTGCTAAGATTAAGAAAGCTAAAGTGATTATACCTAATAAATAATTTCAAATAACAAAATCCTCAAATGAATCTTTTATGACCTTGTCCAACTAGATGCAAGTAAAAAGTATACTTATCCATTACCCCTAGTTTAGACCTGAAACCTCATAGTACTGAACCCTGTTTATAGCTCTTTCTTGCAAACATACTTTTAAATGCATAGAGACTAGTATTGGTATTCCAGACAAAGGAATGGTTCACATTCAGGGAAGAATTAACCAATGTTTCAGCATGAAGCTCAGCATGGCAAGGCATTTAAAACTTACAGGTTACTTCTGGAAATTCCCATGTGATGTCTCAGGGCTTTATTACCTATGGAAAGCCAAACCTCAGACTACGGCTTACTCTATAACCTAGGAAACGACTGTCATTTAATTGAGAGTTAGCTTCTCCTGTCTTTCTAACTCATTGCCTGGGTATGACTTAGGAACTATTATTTATAAGCTATCATTTAAGTAGGTACATGAACTCTTGTCTGGATTTTGATTAATTTGAGGTGTGTGTGTGTGTGTGTGTGTGTGTGTGTGTGTGTGTGTAGGTCATAGAAGGTAACTATGACCACAGCTCCTCAAAAAAGTCCTCCCAAGTACCACTGAATCACTTGCTCAGGAATCTGTCTTAAAGTGTTTTTAAGTCATTTCTGAGACACAGTTGTCCAAATGTAAAACCTTCCTAGGTCGTTAACCAAAATTAAGTATCTCTGCAGAAAATAAAAGTCAAAATCTCAGCAAATCTTATAGCTAATTAAAATAGGTTTCTCTTTGTTTCACTTTCTTATGTGGGCCAACAGAGGAAGAAAAATATATGGAGAAAAGAAAGTAGGCTAAATCTAATGATAGTCACACTCTGTAGGAGCTTATATTAGCCAACCTTCCTACATTATAGATGAAGAACCTGGAACCCGAAAGGTCAGCTGAGAGTGTGCTAAATATAACAACCAAGTATTGGTCAAAAAGGACAACAAATCATGTCATGTCCTCATCATCTTCCTATGAAATTATGCCAGACACAGTATTTTAAAGAATCAGAAATTCAGAGTCCAAATTACCAGTGTATTCAGGCTGTTGGTGGTTTGTTTGTTCATTTTTATTTCTGAGTAAAGCCTAAAGAAATCATCATCATCATCATCATCTTTAGCTTTCTGGCCATTTATCTAAAATGATCTTGAGGCAGATGATTTTAAAACAAATTAAAGAAGAAAATGAAAGCAACCCATAATACTCAAGTCTGTCTGTAACTGCAGCTAGAGCAATGATTCCCAATTTCATCTGTAAGGTAAGACTTTGGAAATCTTGGAAATATTTTTAAATTATATATGCAAAGCTGTACAATGGGTAGAATAAATAAGAGTCTTTCGTGGATGGGAGCCAAGCATCCATGTTTTTAAAGCTTCCCAAAGGGTTCCAATGGTAGGTAAGTTTCAGAACTACCAGTTCAAGTAGACAACATCAGCTCCAAGAACTGGGCATTGACGAACAAACAGAGTTGACTTTTTCTGCCACTGAGGTTTAAAGGCAGAAGCCCTGGCCCCAGCAAGCCCAATAGTCTACCAACCATGGCAGTTAAAGAGATGAGTGGTACTAATAGTGAGAAGCAGACAGTGGAGACTTAATGAGAATTCACTGAGAAGAGAAACTGTTACAGGGTCCAGTAAGCCCAGTTTCATCTTCGCATGCTGATATTGGCTTTAGGTTTAAATAGAGAGCTTCTGGCAGAGCATTAGAGATATGCATAATTCAGTTGTCTTGGCCCCTCTCAGTCCTGGTTCTGAAGGGTGTCCAAACAGTCCTTAGTTCTTGAAGGGACAAGCTGCTTTTCAGATGATTACTCATGCTTAAGGTGCAGTTCTATGGTCATAATTGGCGTAGGGTTTATCCTGTGAGAATCTGCTGTTGTTGAAATCCACGGTGACTGCAGGTTTAGGAACATTTGGCTGAAGACATTTAGGCACATTTTGGAGATCAGGAATATGATGGGCATTGTAGTATACTCACAATAAGAGGTCTCAGTTACTCTTACTTTTCTGACTTTAGCTGCTAAGAAGAATG
Organism: Mus pahari; assembly: GCF_900095145.1. Classification (NCBI taxonomy): domain Eukaryota; kingdom Metazoa; phylum Chordata; class Mammalia; order Rodentia; family Muridae; genus Mus; species Mus pahari. The sequence continues at coordinate 4,063,102 of NC_034605.1, read as the reverse complement.
AGGTCAGTTAGATACTGTAGCCTTCAATCGATGTACCTGACAGGTTAACAGGTATATTAATTACCTCCTTGTTGTGACCAAATTCCTAACAAAAGCAATTTGAGGAAGGAAAGGTTTATTTGGACTCACAGTTCAAGAATACAATCCATTGTGCAGGAGAAGGATGACAGCAAGAGTATGAGGCAGCTGGTCACACCCATCCACCGCCAGGACAGGGAGAGGAGAGTGCTGGTGCTCAGCTCCCTTCCTCCTGAGTGCAGCATCCCACCCCTTGAGTGGTACCCTCAACACTCAGTGTGGACCTTCCCACCGCAAACCCAATCATGCAACTCCCACAGATAATCCCCAGTTGTTTGGCTCCTAGCTTATTCTAGATCCTGTCAATTTGACAATGGTGACTACTAGAGTATGCCCCAATCCATGTAAAAGTAAGCAGATGCAATGTACAGTAAAATCAGAGATGCTATGATTTCATCCCATTTTTAGTGATTTTTAGATCCATCTGAGGAGTCAGTTCTTTTTAATACAGGCAGTTTCTACACCCCTTCCTGTGATTGATCAGGCTTCACCTCAGTGGGTTCTCATTGCTGATTATCTTCCTCCAAGTATAACATGATCTTGCTAATTCAAGGTGTGGTCTGCAAATTGTCAGCAGTAACATCATCTAAGACTGGGTAAGAAAGGAGGCTCTCAGGCTCTACTTGAGACCTGTGAATAAGTGGACCCCTAGTTCTTACCACACATACACACAGATAGATTGTTTTGTGTTTCCTCATTTTATGTGATATTCATTTCACAGTGCATCTTGTCTATAGGATGAAATATCATTATGTGTACAGTACACAACTTTTCAGAAGTTAAATTAAGTCATAGGTCATACATATAGTAAGATTGCAGAGGTACTTTTTGATAGGACTGAGTGTCACTAGAGCTGTATTCCTGGGTCTCTCTCTAAGTAAACATGAGGCAAGTCTGAATACACATAAAGATGTACCTTTTGCAATTGCTGAATTGCTACACACATTCATCTGACAACTAAAAAGAAGCAAAATCTACTATGGCACCAAAGACTCATTGGTGGCTTTTTCCCCCAGATGTTCAAAAAGTAATTAAGGTAACCCGACCACCTAGGAAAAGAAGTAAATAGGTATACAAGGGAGGCTCATGGTTTCTGTATCTTTCTTCTGAGTAACTATTTCCTCCTCTTATTGGTTCTTTAAATCTGCTGGGAAAATCTTTGAATAGGACTACAAGGAGTTGATACATACAAGACTATACTACGGAGATTAATGGAACTGGTGCTATTCCCAGCAGTTTTCCTTTGTTTTATTCCTGGCCAGAATAAACAAATCCTAGGCATGAAGAACAATTTTCTGCCCACAATGAGTTAATCGGTAATACTTAGCAACCCATTCCTACTATATAGAAGTCATTAGTGATCAAGGGGGAGAGGCCTCTTATGGGTGGGACCATCTCTGAACTGGTAGTCTTGGATATAAGAGAGCAGGCTAAGCAAGCCAGGGGAAGCAAGCCAGTAAAGAACATCCCTCCATGGCCTCTGCATCACCTCCTGACCTGCTTCTGTTCCAGTCCTGCATCCTTTGGTGGTCAACAGCAGTATGGAAATGTAAGCCGAATAAACCCTTTCCTCCCCAACATGCTTCTTGGTCATGATGTTTTGTCCAGGAATAGAAACCCTGACTAAGACAATGAGTTTGAAGTTACTTGCTAGGAAAGCAAATTATACATTATTCTGTTTTTCTTGATAGCCACAGCTTAAAAGATTTGCTGAGGAAGAAAATTTACCAATCACATCAATGCTAGGGTAGATCTAATACTGCATAACAAGTGATGATGTGTATACACTTACCTCTCTACAGTTTAGAAGACTTTAAAAGAGTGGCATCTTCCCTGAACAGTTGTATGATTGCTTTTTTAGTGAGTTTTTGAGCTGGTCTTATTTCTTATAGATCAGGAGTTTTTACAGTATGTGGTTCTTGTGATATCCTTACTAGCAATCTGTTAGTACATTTGTTTGTTACACATAAGACTAAGACTTATTTGTTTACATTAGTAACTGTGCTTATCAGTCCAACACCAAAGGGTGAGCTTCAGTCAGTTGACCAAATACAGAGAAGGTCATGGGTAGACAATCCATGTAGAAAAGGAAGCAAATTCGAGATAATACATACCCTAAGAGGAAAGCAATCTCCAGGACTGACATCAACCAGGTGGGGTGCTAGACCTCCACAGAAAGTGACTCACAGGAAGGGGTAAGTGGGATAGAAGAGGAAAGCCAAGCTTTTCTTAGAACCAAAGATGCATACAGTTTATTTTTCTCATCAAAGAACTAACTCAAGGTAGAAATCCTGCCAAATGAGTGTGTAAATATGTTTATCTATATTCATCTTCTCATTTCGGTATTCAGTATCTGATTGAGGCTGCACTAGTAGATTGAGAATGAAAGTATAGCAGCTTCTTTCTGGTGTATTTGTGAAGATTTAAATCCTTTCTGCTTTCTCATCAGTATCTATGTCTCTTGAGTCAGAGGAGTCAAATCTCTCTCTCTGGCCCTTAGTCTTTGGAAAAAACGTCTGATGTCAGTAGCTTACACAGAAGTGAAGTCACATGGTCACAATCAGCATCTCAACTCACTAGTAAAATTAAGTCTGGACTCTGAGCCCACTTGACTAATCTTGTTGCTTGGAAAGGAAGAAAAGAACACAATTAAAGATGTTCTTATCCTTGTGGAAACTCAGATGGTCTTGATGACTAAGAGGACTAGACTGATTTTAAGGAGACATCCATGTTATTATTTCACATAATTTGCTTCAAAGGGATAACCTCATTCTTAGATGTGAGAGGAAGATGAGAAGGCATGTTGAGTCCTCAGCTGGACTCTTAATGAGAGGCAACTCTGTCAAAGTGAAGTCCCAAGAGTCTTAACTCCAAAAATAGCAGCCTGTAGTCTCATACAATCATCTTCATTCTCTCGTGGATGCACTCTTTGAATAGATGCAAAATGCACCATTGTATGAGGAAAGCTGGGATGGAGTTAGTCAGTCCCTAGAATTGTCCATTATCCTTGGCATGCTCACGGTAGTGTGTAAGCACTGATATGTACATCCTGTAGCAGAAAACACAAAAACAAGAAAATCAGATGACTGCTGAGTCTGAAAGGTTAAAAGCCTTCTTTCTCTTTCTGCAGCTTCCAGAACATTCCTGACCACATACTGTGTTGCATCTGTACACAAAACATTTTGTTGCAGTCTACTGAACTAAGTGTTCAAATCCATCCTGCCACCTACTAGACTGAACTCTTCCTCCCTGTTAGCATTTCAGCCCTTCCCATGTTGAGGTCCAAACTCTTTGTGGAGAAAAAAGCATTGTCAGAGCCTCGCACCATAGGTAGTACCCACAACAGATGCTTCTGAATCCACAGACTTTGAAAGAGGAGCTTTTGGTCATAGATATTCTCTCAGTAAATAAATAAATTATGTAAATGGAGGGATGGACTGGCTAGACTGGCTGCCATGAAGCATTAAGTGTCCTTCCTGAGCTGGTGAGGCAGGAGTGAGAGGAAGGAGGGTGATCTCAAGCCTGAGGCCTCCCACTGCAGAGGGATAGAAGGCTATTCTACAAGCTAGAAGCACACAGTGCGACCTGAGCATCTCCAAAGTCACAAAGCGGTCCGCACTCTAATCTTTATGTGAGAGAAGTAAAGTTAAAACCATATAGTGCTTTACGGCTTATCACACACTTGTATTTATATCATGTATTTGTATCATGTCCTCAAAATCAGTGCACTGATTTTCCTAAGTAATACTTGCTTCAAGCTTGAGTTTATTAACAATAAGGTTATCAAGAGATTTTATTATAAATTTTTAAAATTGGCAAAGCCTATATGGTCAAACCTAGACCTTATAATCTTAATTATAGTCTTTTTTTTTTTTTTACTACAAAATAAAGTGCCCAAACATTCCAAGCCCTAGTTAAATGCCTGATGTGCAGGCATGTAAGAAATTAGGAAAGTAGATTTCTTTTCACAAGTAAGCGCTGTCCCTCTGTTGTTTCCATCCTGATTTCTAATTGGTCTATGTGCTTCCCTACGTTTGCTTTTGCCACTTAAGTTTTATTTACATTTGGAATGTAAGTATTTGAAAGCTTCATCTTTGGATTTAATGTTTAGAAAACTGAGCTTAAATACAGAGTATCTTTAATAGAATAGTTGGACTGTCATCCTAATTTCCCTAAGCTCTAAACAATGTCCCATATTAGAGTAGAAGGTGGAGATCAAAATGAGACAGTTATATGAAACTCAGACTCATAAAGAATTTGTAGCACTAGAAAGAAGATCTTCATTTGGAAAAGTTTCAACCAAAATTAGTACTATAGTAAGAGAAGAGATGGAGAAATACAGCTTCTAACTTAGCATCATGTGTCCTGCTCATGTATTTAATGGATTTGCATTTTAATCGTGGCTTATATGAAATTGTCTAGGAAGCATTTTTTTTCTCAATTTGTTGTCTCTTTTTACTAGGATTTCTTTTGACCAGATATATGTGAGAGGAGAGGGGTGTAGGGGAGAGGAGAATGGAAACACATAGCAAGAGAATATAAATCATTTTGTCTCAATCATAATTTAGAGAAACTACTTTGGTTATTTGCTTTTATTCAGTTAGTAGGAATCCCAAAATGTATAGAGCCAGTTAAATAAATAAAAGGAAAGATAATTTTGACTAAGGTATGGAATTCACTTTTCTATTGTAAACTAATCAAATTGTATATTTTTTAAATGAGAGATTGCAATTTACAGAAAGGTGCATATACTAGACATTAATTAATATGGCATAAAATTACTCAATTCAGGATTCAGAAACCAAGCTATGAAAGGATCATTGGAATATAGAATTTGGTGATGCTTTTTCATTTTGTTGATAAAATACATGTATCATGTCAGGTTCAAGATAAAATACAGTTGGCTTAAATTTTGCAAGTTAGTTTTGAAACAAGTTTTAACAATTTGTTTGTTTGTAGTAATTCTATGATGAGTTCAGATTGTCCTAAAGCTGAAAGGAAGATATCAATTACTAGGTAAAACATCAGTAATAGTAAGGCATTGAAGTTGTTTGAAGTAAATGAAAGAAGCTTTTTGTTGAGTGCAAAATACTAATGGTGGACTTAGAGTGCAGAGTCAGGTTATAAAGACTGTTTAATTTAACTTGAGTAAATCTAGTAAATCTGGGGCTGGAGAGATGGCATTAATTAATCAATCAATTCATTAATTCAGAGTAACCTGGTTCTCTTGTGGAGGATCTGGATTTGGTTCCCAACACCCATCAGATGTCTCAAAACCACCCATAACTCCAGCTCCACCAGATCCAAAGTCCCTGGCCTCCTGGGCACCTGCTCTCCGGTACATGTACACACACACACACACACACACACACACACACACACACACACATGAACACACACACACACACACACACACACACTAAAATTTTTTAAAAATCTTTGAAGTGTAAGGTTTGTATAGAACAGATTTACAGATGTTATGATGCAAAAAGAAACACTGTGTATATGCATAAGAAAAGGGGTTCTTATGCTTCTTTGTGGGTTAGCATATGGCAGAAGTTCCAAAAAGAAGACGTCAATCAGCTTGAATGAAAGAGAACCACAGTATTGTGATGAGAACCAAGCCTGCAAGAGTGCACTGGGTTGAATTGTGCAGTGCCCTACAATCCAGGCCAAAGGGCTAGGAATCAAATCAAAGGAAAATTTCTAGACCTAAGCTTCAAGAGAATTCGGGCAGCAGTGGTATATAAAACAGTTTGGCAGGCAGAAACCAGAACAGCTGAGGAAGACACGGACAGCATTCAGACTGGCAGAAATGAAGACCAGCCTAAGATAATGGCTGTGGAACTAGGTAGAAGTGTGACAAGAGATAAAGTGAGTAGAAATGGGCCCGAACTGGAAATCCAAGAGAAGAAAATTAAGCATATTTAAGTGTTCAAGATATAGTGGTTTGTGGTGAGGTTTATGCTGGTGCCAGAGGAGAGCACTCCACAAGCAACAGTCTCAGTCCAGTACCTCGGTTTCCTCTGGCCACTAAAACTTAAGTCTAGTTGGACAGATTTCTCTTTCCAAAACTATTTCCTGTGAAGATAAAGCAATGATGTGTCTTCAAAAGTCTGTGTAAAGATTTCTCTGGGAAGCAATTCAAGAAATCACTACTAAGGACAGGAAACACCAGTGAAAATGTTTGTGACAGCCCAGGTGAGGAGACTCTCCAGCATTTACACTAAGAGAAAACACAAGCAGAGAGAGGGGTGAAGGAATCCAAATGGGCAGAATGAAGAGTAGCAGGGGAGACTGCAGTGTGACCCCTTTTCTGTGTGCAGGCCTCTGTTCATCCCAACTCTGGAAATGTGGAACTGACAAACCTGAAAGTGCCTATGCCTAGGGATAGAGCAAAGCCATGTACAATAATTATGGACAGAGACTAGTGGCAATAAGATAATTTGTTTTACTTTATATGACCCAGCACAAGGCAAGGCCTGGGCCAAGTAGTGGGAGTGGGTGGGTAGGGGAGCAGAGGTGGGGGGAGGGGTATAGGAAAATTTCGGGATAGCATTTGAAATGTAAATAAAGAAAATTAAAAAAAAAGATAATTTTTTTAAAACCAGACTTATTTAAAGTAGGAGAGTATACTAAATTTATAGTATATGGAATTTCATAGTAGAAGTGTACGCAAACTACCAGATCATTGAGCTACTCCTTAATGGCCATGTAAGGCATTACTGTTTCTGTGTGTGTGCTATTGCTCCACTAAACATCATGTCTAACTTAGCATCAATTTAGTATCTGGACAAATGAGTGTTGGAGCATCATTGCTGACTTTGGAAGACAGTTCAACAATAAAAAGAAATAGTAAGAAAGGTTACATGTGAATTTTCCACATTGTTAGAAGAAAGGACACATTATTACTTTTCTCTTGATTTTAGCTCATTAATCAGCAGTGATTTTAATCTTCAAGCTGTCACACAAAATTTTTGTACTCTTTTGCTCTAATTGTAGCTGCTATGTCTTTAATCTCAGCAGCACTGTAATTCTTAAAGGTTTTCTCATGTTGAATTCCCACATTTATTTCATATTTCAAATTATTTCATACATTTAAGTTTATTTTTGTTTGGGAGGGGGTTGTTTTGTTTTTGTCTTTAATACATGTATATCTTAAGAAAACCAAGTAGAGTCTTAGCATGTTTTGCTTGTAATTAGTAGTACAGTTGTCTAGACCAGATATTTATATCACAAAGATAGTGACAAGTTGGAAAGGACCAAAATGTTATCCAAGAAATGTGCACTCAGTAAGTGCTAAGTAGTAACAGCAGTGCCTTTTGCCAAAGAAATCACCAGGTTTATGGAACAGATCTGCTAAGAGAGTTAAACATGGCCTAGGGGTTATAGAGGTGGCTCAGTGGTGAAGAGCACTTGCTGCTCTTGCAGAAAACCCAGGTTTGGTTCCTAATAACCACATCACAATTCACAATTACCTATAGCTCCAGTTCCAGGGAATTGGTATTCTCTTTGGTCTCTAAGGGCATCAGGCATGGATGTGGTATGCATACATAAATGCAGGCAAATACTCATTAATACACATAGAAGAAAAACCAGTTTTTAAAAAATAACATGGGTTTGCCTTTATCACTAATATGTCAAAGAAGCCGGGCATGGTGATGCACACCTTTGATGAGAGAGAGAGAGAGAGAGAGAGAGAGAGAGAGAGAGAGAGAGAGAGAGAGAGAGAGAAGAAGAAGAAGAAGAAGAAGAAGAGATTGCATCTCCAGGAGATTACAATCTCCAGGAA
>NC_034605.1:4012903-4055179 GCF_900095145.1 Mus pahari | reverse complement strand
AAGAAGAAGAAGAAGAAGAAGAAGAAGAGGAAGGAAGGAAGGAAGGAAGGAAGGAAGGAAGGAAGGAAGGAAGGAAGGAAGGAAGGAAGGAAGGAAGGAGAAAGAAGGAAGAAAGAGGGAGGAAAGGAGAGGAGAAAACATTACCTGTTTTAAATAGCACTATTTCTAAAAATTTTTTATGGCCTATTCTTCCTATTTCAAAACTATTCATTTTTCTTCTTATTTTAGGAATAAATAAAGCGAAGTGGAAGCTTGTGTTTTTATTTAGTATGAAAACAGAATCTAATCACAGCTAATGAGTATAATACATGCTCGTGTGTAGCTCTCTTGTTTGGTGTGCATTTTATACGCAGAAGGTAGCATGGGCTGAATAACTAGGGTGCCAAGTTACAGATGGGGTTGGAAATGTTATTTGACAGCCGATTAGAGTAATCTGTCAGAAATGATGACTTAATCACCATAACAGACTCCAAATTCCCTCATAGAATTCTACCCAGAGTAATCTAATTTTCTTGCCATATTTTATTTTATATTTTGCCAAGACTAAATAGTCATACTGCTTGTTCTATCCCCTTTACTACACTGCATTATTCTAGCAGAAATACAAATAGGTCATGTCATTGTGACTTGAAAAGGCAGAATTGAAGCCCACTAAACCAAAAGCAGACACAGAATTCTGAGTTCTCTGTGTTTTCTATCACTGTATTATTATTGTGTATCAAAAAGCTCAGAGTTGAACATTGCTTCCCAAGGACCAGAAAAGGCCATTCTTTATAGTGTATTCTTTTAGCTTTCAAATGGACCTTACGAAACTCCTCGGGGCAAGTTCTATGTAAAAATGATCATAATAACTTTATTGGCTACATAAACTTATTACTACATAGCTCAATGACTCTGAGAAAGAAATCATAATTTTTTTCACTGAGTTTTTCTCCAGTTGTGATTTGCCATGGGAAGAAAATTATATGTCATAGTTCTTGTTACTATCCATTCAAATCTCATCTTTTTTTCTGGGCTTAGAACACAAATATAAAAGTATGCCAGCAAACAGTGATTGAGAATTCCCCATGGACCCACTATGGTAACACAGTCATAGTGCTCCAAACGAGCGATGATGAATGACCATGTGGCCAAGTGTGGGTGAGTCTACACTCTGCTTCTCCCACTAATGTGATCTTCAGAAGGTGATGGCTTTCTGTAGAATTTATAAAGAATGGTTGGAACAACTGTGATAACAAGTAACCTAAGTAGTTAACATAGCCTTAGTATGAGAATGATGGTTTATGTATTGGAAAGTTGTTCACACACTGATTGATTTTTAAAGATTTCAACTAGAGATAACCATATTAAGTAAATTAAGGCAATCTCAGAAAGACATTTTAATGTGTTTATTGGTATTACATAGAATACCAATAGAATTTGCATAGATGCATAAAACTATGTATGTATGGAACAGAGGCTATGGGCTCTTGCCACAGACAGACACTGAGTGAACATTCTGGCCCCTGCTTATTGGCTATGTGACTTTGCCAGGGTACTTTTCCCTGCCCTCTTGATTCTTCTAAATATCAACTTAACAGGGCCATTGAGAAAAAATAGCTAACTAACTTACAAGAAGCCTGTGACACATGCCTGGAAAATTAAGAGTGAAAAGATGATTTTGTCTGTTTTCATAATTGATAAATATTGATTAATGTCGGTTTTGACTGATATGAGAAATTATTTTTGTCATGTGTTCCTACTTAGCAGTCATTCTTCTAACTACATCTTAGCTGGTTTACGATTGAAAGAAAAGCAAGTTCTTGCTCAGTACTGATAGGTTGATGGTCCCTGTTGCTTCCCTATCTCCTAATGCAGAGCATGATATCACAGTAACTAGAAGGATGCAAGTACATAAAGTAGCAAGACTAGATAACTGTGTGCTGTCTTGCTCTAAGAAAGAGAACCCTTGGCAATACATTTAGTCGTCCATTTCAGGGAATTGCCTTCCTACAGTTGGTGGCAACTCTCTTACAACTTATCATTCACAAAATCGCTTTTATAAAAAACTCTGATAGTATAGTATAGTTACATTTGTCTCATAGTTATTATGCAAACCAGATACCAATTACCCTACATAAATCATTTTTTCGTATTGTCATGGAATGAAATAAACATGCTAGTGTTTTGGTTTTGGTTTTACAAACTGGAACCTTTTGGTTCTCTCATTGAACATGGAGCTCTTTCATAGATTTGCCTGTTTTATTCCCCTTTTTCTTTACTTCTAATGATTTTGTTACAGTAAACATATTATAATATATGCCAGCATAGCTGGTCTATATGAAGCTATTGTAATAGCTTTAATAATGAGGCTATGATGGGGACTTTTCAAAATCCATTTCAGGTTTACAATGGCATTTTTTAAATCTCGTATGAGAGGTGATTACTTCATCAGTTGGTGATGAACTTGAGTTCTCATCTGTGTAAGAGCTCATCCAAGCTATGTTGTCACCATCCCCTGACTTCCTTAGTGATAGGTGGTATAACTCATTGTCTTCCTTGTAGGCACACTGGAACTGTGCATAGAGGTCAGGTTAGAGGAGCCATGGTCTAGGCTCCTCTTCAATGGGCTTTCTGCACACCAGTCAGTGAGTGCTGTGCTGTGACCCAGCCTTGGACCTGTCACTGTGGCATAATGCTTGAATTCTGTAGAAGCAGTGACAGCTGTTGGCAGAGCTAGGTACAGTACTCTATTACCCTCACAGACCATCAGTAATGGCTTTGTTCTAAAGGCCTATACTCATTTTCATTTTCATCACCCACAGCTGGCTGCTTCTGTGATGAACCTAAAACACTTTGGGGGGTGAACTATAGCTGTTCCAATCAGGGAATTGCCATTCTGGGCACCAGTAGTGGACAGATCAGTTCTAGGCCACTGTGTATATATGAAGGGAAAAGAGGAAGATGAGCCCCTTGTACTTACCCATTAAGAGAGGGGTCAACAAGATACAATTTGTAAAACACATGAAACTCAAGAAGAATGAAGACCAAAATGTGGACACTTCGCCCCTTCTTAGAACAAAACTCCCATGGAAGGGGTTATAGAGACAAAGTTTGGAGCTGAGACGAAAGGATGGACCATCCAAAAACTGCCCACCCAGGGGTCCATCCCATAATCAGCCACCAAACGCAGACACTATTGCATACACCAGCAAGATTTTGCTGTAAGGATCCTGATATAGCTATCTCTTGTAAAGCTATGCCAGAGCCTGGCAAATACAGAAGTGGATGCTCACAGTCATCTATCGGATGGAACATAGGGCCCCCAATAGAGGAGCTAGAGAAAGTACCCAAGGAGCTGAAGGGTCTGCAACCCTATAGGTAGAACAACAATATGAACTAACCAGCACCCTCAGAGCTCGTGTCTCTAGCTGCATATATAGCAAAGATGGCCTAGTCCGCCATCATTGGGAAGAGAGGCCCCTTGGTCTTGCAAACTTTATATGCCCCAGTACAGGGGAACACCAGGGCCAAGAAGGGGGAGTGGGTAGGTAGGGGAGTGGGGGAGTGTATAGGGGACTTTGGGGATAGCATTTGAAATGTAAATGAAGTAAATACCTAATAAAAATTGAAAAAAGGAAAAAAAAAAAGAGAGGGGTCAAAGTGGGGAGGCTTTATACAGGAATCCTGTGTACTGTAGCACCAGTCAGGGTGCATCACACAGAACAGGTTGTGTGCTGTAGATGGTGCAGAGTCGTAGCTTTAGAGGAGAAAAGATGGTGATATATAAATTTGTTCTTACTTGAAGTTAAGCAGCTCCTCATAAGCATTGCTTAGAGTGCTGAAGTAAGATCTAGTGCTTTTCATTGTTCTGCTTTGACTATATATGTGATGCTAGTAGTTGACTGTAACTGAAATGACACTTAGAACTACCCAAACCCCGTGAAGAAACAAGGAAGAGAACTATTAAATTTTCCCTTTCCATTATGTTCCATTTGATTCAAAACAGGTAAAGCTAATTAAAGACTGAGAAACTAGCCAGCAAGTGTAACTGTGGGCAAAATGTTGTTATTCCATAGTGAATGAAAAGGAGATTCCTATCCATCAAAAGATCTATAGCAGTATAAATCTAGACAACTTTGTTCATAGAAATGCCAACCTAAAGTATGTTAGGTCCATTGGACTCCTGTGAGCAGTGACTGTATGTGAGGGTCTTAGGTCCACTGCACTCCTGTGAGCAGTGTCTGCGTGTGAGGGTCTTAGGTCCACTTCACTCCTGTGAGCAGCNTCTGCGTGTGAGGGTCTTAGGTCCACTGCACTCCTGTGAGCAGTGTCTGCGTGTGAGGGTCTTAGGTCCACTGCACTCCTGTGAGCAGTGTCTGCATGTGAGGGTCTTAGGTCCACTGCACTCCTGTGAGCAGTGTCTGCATGTGAGGGTCTTAGGTCCACTGCACTCCTGTGAGCAGTGTCTGTGTGTAAAGCTAGACCTATCACTTCTCTCATGAAAGCATGCTCTCTACAGAAAGAATGAGTGTGAGTTTTCTGTTTGCTCCCAAGACACCTGAGTCAAACACAAGCTGTGGACTCATTACTCGTGTTTCATCACTACTCAGAAAAACTCCCCTCTACATGCCAGAGGCTGGGTTTTCTAAAGCTTCATAGATTCGTCAGAAATTCTGGCGGATTGTAACAGTATAGACAGATCACTGAATATGTCCCTCCAACATGGCTAGTTCTATATGATTATGAAGACAAACTCCTTGTTCCCCCCACCTCTGGGAAAATCTTGACAATCCTGTGTGCTCACTTGCTGCTAAGAACTGGATACAGTTCAGACTGGAATTCCCTTAAAACTGTTGAGACATTAGACACTGAAATGGAGACTAGCCTTTTCTCTGAGCCTTTTCTGCTCTGTTGGCAGTAGTCAGAACTTCCAGATGCAGCGCATAACATGGAATTCTCCCATTGGGTCACTCCAGCCTAGGCAGCGGGCTCCATAGTCAGGTTGGAAGGTGTTAGGAAGCCGAGTGCTGTCAACACTGGTTTCATCTTCAGCTCTTTGTTTTGGAGGGGCTGGGGTGGTGGACACTTGACTGCTGCTGTTTTATTTTCTTGGACATGAGTCTTGTTTGTTTTTTTAATGCAAACATGCTTTTTTTTAAATAATTTATTTTTTACACTCCATATTCCATTCCCTGCCCCCCATCCACCCTCTAAGTGCTCCACATCCCACACCTCCTCCCCACGCCCCCTGTCTCCATGTGAATGCCCCCACCCCCCACCCCACCTAACCTCTAACCTCCCTGGGGCCTCCAGTCTCTTGAGGATTAGGTGCATCAAATCTGAATGAACACAGACCCAGAAGTCCTCTACTGTCAGCTCTTAAGAAAGGTGTTGAGGATGTGACTTCTAGCTGCCAGTCCTAGTGATGAGGCCAGTTCATGGTTGAGTAGTCAAATCATTTGCTTCCTTGAAACATATTCATGAATATAGTCCTTCTTTCCTTGTCTTACTAGACTTCAGCTACTTTGATCATAGTGAGTTGTCTTCTTTCTTTTAAGAACTCCTGTTGCTTTGATCAAAAAGTCTATAATAACCATTCTATAATAGCATGGTCTGCTTAGTATGTCATAGCATCATTCTATAATAATGCATCTCGTTTTCACTTGCTTTGTGCCTTTGCATATGAGTTCTTTCTCTTCTTTGAGATGTCATTCCTCCAGCTTTTTACAGTTCTAGGAAATAATGCAAGGACCTCATGCTTGCTGCTTAGGGGCTCCACCACTAACCTGTATCACTAGACTTCTTTGACTTTAAAACATGGTTTTACAAAGTTGCTCAAGTTGGCTGTGTACCAAGTCTATAGCCTAGGCAGAGTTTAAACTCACAATCCTTGTACCATAGGCTCAGCAAGAATGTATTCAAGAAGCAACATCTTGAGACACCGTATTCAATTTGTGCTTCCTTAGTCTGTATTCGGCATTTCTGAGTTCCCATATTGTCTTAGCTCACCCCATACTCTGCTCTAGAAAACTGTTGATGGATCTGTCTCAGTATCCTCTACATGGTCCATCATGACAGACCCTTTTATATCCTTCATCTTACAGAATGTATGAAAATGAGCAGTTCTTAACATAGTACTGATTAAACACCTTTCTCAAAAGTTGCAGTGCTTTACACACGTTGTCCACATTACCTTCGGAATTTACCCAAGTAGACTACCCATTCACAAGTCCACCCTAGCCTAACAACCCAGACTTCTCTGAATGGGATTGTCCCCCTGGACCTAAAGAAGAAGAAAACAGAGTTCAAGCCTATAGTGGCAGTGGCTGCCTTACTATGGCTGCCATTGCTTTTAGATGTTCTAAGGTCAGATACTGACCAGCTGCAGGAAGATGGGAATGAAGAATTACTGTACTACTAGTCATAAAGCTACAGAGTTTTGAAGAGGAAGAGAAGCTGGGCAGTGGTGGTGCACGCCTTTAATCCCAGCACTTGGGAGGCAGAGGCAGGTGGATTTCTGAGTTTGAGCCCAGCCCCTATAGAATGAGTTCCAGTATAGCCACGGCTATACAGAGAAACCCTGTCTCAAGGAAAAAAAAAAAGGAAGAGAAAACTTTCACCTAAGGGTATGTTGCAGGCGCCTTTGTGTGAGCATTTGCTAGTGCTGGAGTTCTTAATTAAAAGCCCATATGTCCAAGTCCCGTGGTAGACATTTTGTGGAGAGGCAGTGTGGTCTGGGAAAGTCATCACTGGATTAAAAGCAGGGAGATTAGACTTCTGACCCCAGCTCTGACGTTAACCAGCTGTGTGTCTTTAGTGAAGACCCTTCCTTGTTCCTTCATAACTGCAACTGAGAGCAGCTTTGGAATAGAAAGATGCTGCTCCTATGTCTCCCAGATCTCTCCTCTAGTGTGGCGCGTATGTCACAGATAAGGCTAGATGGCGTAGCACTTAGGCCTGATGCTCACGACACCTGCTCCCTTTCTGGTGTTTGTCACTTCCTTTTATAAAATGTGAGGGCAAGAACGACATTCATTTCATCTTTACATTTCTATACATGTATACACTTACTTCCATCTCTTTCTTGTATCTTTAAACTATAAATCTCATATGACGTTGCAGTATATTAACCCATATAATTCTTTATTGTCTTGAAAGGGAAAGGTGCCATCCTCCATTGTTTGCATCTATCAATATTCATATATTCATCCCTTTGTAACTATGAGAAGCAGTGGTCTTCATTTATCACATGCACTGTTATCTTTCCCGTCGCTCATTTCTCTGTTTACCATAACCTGCATTTGGCACCACTATTTTACTGCCTTGAATTAAAATCCCTAAATAAAGATTTCTTAACTTTTACCGTATATGTATGAATGTTTTACCTGCATGTATGCATATGCACCATGTGCATGTAGTGCCCCCAAAGGACAGAAAGTTCTCTTAGAACTAGAGTTAGAGCCAATTGTGAGCTACCCTATAGGTGCTGTGAACTGAATCTGGGTCCTCTGCAAGAACAGTTGGTGCTCTTAGCCACTGAGACATCTCTCCAGCCCAAATTCCTCATTCTTGGAACTCCCCATCATGGCTCCCTGCCCTTCTGCCAGCTCCTTGCTCTGTCCTCATAAGATATTGTCTTCCTGACATATACCCTCAGTGGTTCTGTCCTGGCTTCTGGCTCTTGTTAGTCCATCAATTCCTGTGGCTTCCACTGCTGCCTCCCAGACTGCATCCTTTGTCAAGCTTGAGCTCTGCAGTCCCAACGTCTTGCTAGCCATAGTCACATCAAATTTAGCAGATGGAAGCAAAGGGTAACCTACTCAAAGACTGTTGATCTTCCTTAAACCTTGTTCTCCCCCAATTCCCTGGCCACACCAGGACTTTCTACAGTTTTCTTCTGTGGTATTTTTTAAGGACTATTTGGGACACCTAAACATTATATCCTCAAGTAGTGTCTGCTCTACAAATTAAATATATGAATGTATGGAGTGGAGATGCTAGTAGGTGCTGTATCTCAAGGCCCATGCTCTCTGGATAAAAACATCCTGCCTCTGGAGGCATACAGGCAGCTCTAAATTACTTAGGGTCTTATCCCTTGGCAGTTCATTCTCACTGTCTTCTTCCCTGGTATTCTAAAGACACTGGTAGGCATTTGGTGCACATGGACTGCCTGATAATAATGTCCTATCACATAAGTGCCATAAGTAAGTACCATTTCCTTTCATTTAAATTAGATAAAACCCAGAGCTGTGGCTTGCAAGTAATGGAAGTCCACTGGGGAAATTAAAAGTTCACAAAGAGCAGACCCATTATAATAAAAGCATTTGCACAGCCAGTGATTCCATCCATCCTGGGGCTTCCTTATTCCTTGGGGTAAGATGAAATATCAAATAAGAGGACCTTTGGAAATACGTTGAGGAATTTAGTTTAATTGGAAATAGTGGGAGCATTCCATGATTAGAGTAAACTCTGGGTCATACACAGTGGTGTTATCTGCTTTGTAGAACGAACCATGAACCATCCATGTCTGCCATGGTTCAGATCTCAGCCTCATTTGTTTCAAGTTTTTTGTCTTCTGCATATGTGCTAACTGTAATCCTAAGGCTCCTATCTTTTCCCTCCTGTAATGGTTCTATTATTTAGTGGTAACTAAATCAAGCCACTTGAAGACCTCCAAGTCATTTCTATTGAGACCTGAGGTAAACCCAAAAAGCAAACAGAGTAGGTGGTAGACAACAGAAATATTGTCATGTAAGTAGTACAGCCATAATTCCAACCTCCTCAGCACATCCCTGGCTCTGCTCATGTATAAGCACTTCACATGTGTGCTCTCGGTTAACCCTCATGAGCCTGCTCTGCGGGTGTTATCCAATACCATCACAGATGAGGAGGCTACACTAGAGAACTCCCATTAGCCCAGGTTACTGTAATAGATTTCAGATAGAATTACCTATAATATAGAGATAAAGGTTATAGTTAACACAAACCCAGGTTTCCGATTCCAAAGCTCAAGCTCATAAGTACTATTCCAGTGTTCCCTGGCTTGAAGGTTAGGTTCCTGAACATAAAACTGAGGAAACAAACAAAGGTAATATCACCCCTTAAAGGCCATGGTATTAATGATGTATCTTTGTACTTATAGCAGTACTTGAATAATATCACATTTCTGAAACTGGTTTTACAGTTGTTCAATCTGCCTTTACTTTCTCACTTTTATATTTTTAGATGCATCATCCCATTCAGATGAAACCTGCAGATAGTGAAAAGTCAAACGGTAGGTGTCAACTAACTGTCTGATTGAGTAGTGCCTTCTGCTTTAGATTACTTCAGGTTGGGAGGGGCCAGCTCTAGCTGATGTTCCCTCTGGAAGGTGGACAGCTCCTGAACTCAGCACATATGGAGAAGACTGTGGCAAGGGATGGTTTTCCACAACCTTCTGCTTAGGCCTGGCTCTATGTGGTGGCCTTGTGTGATCTGGCTAGTATTGGTGTACTCCTGGTACAACACAGAAATACCTGATGGGTAGAAAGAACATGAGTGGAAAGTACGTAGCCCATAAGGAACAGGCTACGATTTTTTTGTCTCTCATTGTTCCTCTTTGACTGTCTTATAGTCTTCTCTAAACTGTACCAATACATTTGCATCAGAATCCACTCAGAATTAAGTCTGCTGATTAAATGAACATACATTTGCAGAATAAATGTGTATTTGATGAGATCTATAATAAAATTGAGATTCGCCTCTTCAAGGCACTTCAGAGTTGATAGTCCATATTTTTATCAAGTTTTTGCTCCCATCTCTATAAGCCTCCTATCCAGGTTTTGTTCTTTTAACTTTCTAAAATGTGTATTCAAAAGAACCATCGACCATCGTGAACCACAGAGCTCCTCTGTCCCCCAGGACTGACATAATCAGCCCTGTTTCCTTCCAGCAGGCAGCTTCACACCTCATTAATTAGTAATCAGGGCAGAAGCCATGCACTTAGAGATCTATATATCTGCAAATGTAAATTATGATTGGGCTCTGAGTCTCTCCACGAGGTAGTTTATGGCTAATTGCAGTGCATCCCATTTTCTGGCTTCTTCACAGACTGGAAAGTTTAGAAGAGACCTCCCAAGTTGTCCCAAGGGCTGCCAGCACTGGTGTGTCAGACAGGACTTAGTCTCTGTCACTCACCCTCTCTCTGAGCAGATGCTGTCGCCTTTCTCCTCCCTTCTCAGCCTGTGCTTCCCATAACTGTCCAGGCTCCTTCCCTATACTGTTTTAGTGTAAACAGTGCTGTTTATCACAAGAAACTTCCAAAAGACTACCACTTCTTTGTGTGAGACCATAATCAGATTCCTAACTTCCTCCCTCCCTCCCTCCCTCCCTCCCTCCCTTCTTCCCTCCCTTCCTTAGTTACTCATTTATCATTTACTGTGTACCAGGAAAGATGTCTAGGGAATGGCATTGCAACAGTAATTCTGAAGAAAACAAAAAGACTATGACCCTGACAGGGAACTTCATTCGTTTTAATGACAATACCTAATTATAGTCCTTAAACATGGAAATTTGCATCTGCTCATTCATAAAAAGGGAATAGTGGTAACTATGGCCTTATGGCTTGGCTTTTTGTTTCCTCTTGAGTCTCAAAATAAGATGTTTGCTACTGTCTTTCTAAATGATGGGGACACCTTGGTTGGTGGTGGTTGTTGTTGTTGTTGTTGTTGTTTGGATTTGTTTTGTTTGCTTTGAGACAGGGTCTTTCTGTGTACCCCTGGCTGTCCTGGAACTTGCTCTATAGACCAAGCTGGCCTCGAACTCGGAGATCTGCCTCTGCCTCCCAAGTGCTAGGATTAGAGGCTTGCACCACCATGGCCCAGGTGACAGAACACATATTAAAGTGTTAGTTATTACCTCCCAGAGGTATGCCTGGGCTGTGTAGCATTCTGTGCTGAGCACACCTTCCTCTAAAGGTAGCCATTTCTGCCCCAGACATTCCTATATACAACATTCCCCTATTCCCTCCATAGCAAACAGATGAATCATGTGGGACAAATCATATCAGTTTATGTCTTCATGGAGTTTCTAACCACCAAGAGATGCTCTACCTATCCTTTGGCTCCCAACTTCTCTAAATTATTTTGAAGCAGAAGTCATGGAATGAAAGTCTGTCAAAGGGGGTCTGTCTTGTTTTTTTAGCTTTAGGTTGTATTTATAAACTCACGAATCATATATTTGAGGTGAGCACATATGACCAGAAATGCCCAGTATTGACATATGGTATATTTTCTTCTCAATATTGTCTACTGGTTGTGTGTGTAACCCTTTCCTGCCAAGAGTCCTCAGCGGTTGCGCTGCTTTTATTCTCCACTGTCAACCCTGGACACAGTATTTGGTTAAGTCTAAAACTACTGCACATCAAACCATTTGCTCCAAATTTTTCATGATCTCAAAAGCTGAGGAGGATTTGGGTTTCCTTATTACTACAATAAAAAGCATCTTAAAATGCCCCTTTTGAGGGAATTGTACAGGGCAGTAGATAAGCAAGCTTCACCATGTACCAAGTAATCAAATGAATGAGCCTATGGGGGCATTTTGTACTCACATCACCACATTCAGTTCCCTGGCCCACAAAGGGTCATGGGTGTCTCATGATATAAAATGTAGTTAATCCACCTTCAGAAGTCCTTCAAGTTTCAACCTTGCTCAGAAGTTCAAAGTCTGTTTTGAATATCAAGGCAATCACTTAACTGTGACCCCACCCCCTGAAAAACCAAAAAATAAATTACATACTTCAAACATAAACAAAGAGAATTCCAAAAGGGAGGAGGAGGAATATAGTAAGGAACTACTAGATCAAAGCATGACTAAAACGCATCAGGGAAAATACCAACTCCTACGGCTCCGTGCCCAGTACTAGGGCTTTCGATTGAAATGACTCAGGTGTCTAAGGCTTCCAGCTTTACTGGCTGTAACATACATCTCTTTGTGAGCTGATTCTTCTCCATATATTTAGCTCTGCTTGGGAGATGTCTCATCTCCAACATCTTTTAGTCTTCACTACAACCAGGCTTCACTTTCACAGCTTCATGGAATGGCCTCCCATGGCCTTCTCACAGACTCCACATGTTGCCTGGCCTCAATTGCTCTCTAAAATTATGGAGAATGACCTTAGTTGCTCTTTAAAACTATGGAGAAAGAGTGTAGGACCCCCTTCCTCCTAAGTCTTCCATGCCTTCAAATCCAGGTACCATCTGGATTAACTGCCAAGTTAACTGCCAGCTTGAGATAGACTTTTGTCCCGTTTTCTGCATTATCAGCATCTTTTCTGTGTTGGAGCAATTGCTGTCTATGGGCAAGCAGTTCTTAGGCTCGCTCCTTTCACAAGCTGGAATCTTAGTTGGGTGGAGTCTTTTCCTGAGATCATCCTTATTATTGTTCCAGAACAGAGCAGGAGGCCTCCCTTTCATGGCCTTATTCTCCTGAACAATCACAGTCTCTTTTTTAGCACACACCTAGCTGAAACATTAAGCTTCCTAGTATTCTGTTTCTATCCAAGCCATATATGTTTTCTTTCTTTCTGCTCCATTTGTTCTTTTTTATTGTAGGCCTTCATAAGAGGTATTAGCGATTTCCATGCCGCAGATGCAACATTGTGCTGATTTGACATTTTCTCTACCAAAGAAATTAGGCATATATTTGTTTGTTTGTTTGTTTGTTTGTTTTGGAGACAGTCTCTCTGTGCAGCCCTGGTTATTCTGGAATTCACTACATAGACTAGGCTGGCTTCCAACTCACAGATACATCTGCTTCTGCCTTCTAAATGCTGGGATTAAACACCTTGCCGTCCATTTCTTATTAATTTAGCCTCACACAAATTCTCAGGAGATACACAGAAAACAGCCAGATTCTTTGCCAAAATATCATAGAAGAAATGGTCTGTAGCTGTGTTGCTAATAAAGTTGTTCTTCCCCTGTGAAGCCTCTTGAGCCAGGTCTTTACTAGTCTCAGCACTTCTGGCTTCACCGTCCCATCAAAACATACAACATTTAACTACTTTTCTAGTCCAAAGTTTCAAAGTCTTCCAATCACTCCAAAAAGCAGCATGCCCAGGTTCTTCTCAAAAACAATACTCTCTGGTACCAATTTCTGGGTTGGTTACTTTTCTGTTGCTCTAAAAGAAAAAAAAAAAAAAAAAAAACCATGACTAAAGGCAATTTAAGGATGAAAGGGTTTATTTGGGCTTATAGTTTCAGGAGAGGCATGGTGGCATGAGGCCAGAGCAGGAAGCTGAGAGATCAAGTCTCAAGCCCTCAACCACACATAGGAAACACGGTGCCCTGGAAGTGAGGTGGAGCTGTAGAAACCCTCAGAGCTCACCTCTAGTAACATGCTTCCTCCAGTAATGCTCCTAAAGGTTCCAGAACCTTCTCCAAAAGTACCAGGTTTCCTATAGGGAATTCAGACCACCACAGAGAAATTATGTTTGCTGGGTTATGCTAATAGCAAATTAGCAGCATAGTTCACAAACTGAGAGAAACATTTTTTTGCCTTCTAAGTGGCCCTGGCCTGTCACACCCATACTGTTGACATAACAGAATAGTCCTTCCTATACACAGACTGAGTAGGGGGAGTTCTCCTTTGCCTTGATTTTCTGAATTTTTGATTAGAAAAGTCAAAAAACATGAGAGCAGACTTACAATTATATTTCAAGAACTCTATTATGGGAGTCAAATGAACCAAATGGTTCAGTCTTGCTCATAGTTCCCTTTGGACCGAACCTAGGAATCAGAAGAAATGCACACTTTTCTAACTCATAAGTGTTGCAGCCTTTTCTGATTCCTCATGGCATTTCTGACAGGTAAGCATAGCTTCAGAAGTATAAAAAACACAAATATTTCTTTGGTTCAGACTCTCTGAATAGCTCCTATAGCAGTGAAAGAAGTATAACGAGCTCTAATTGCACTTGTATTGAGTTTGCTGACATTTATCTATAACACAAAGAACTCATCACAGCTAGAGAGCTGCTGTCTTCATTATCTGAGTGCTCAGATTTTGAAATTTTCTATTTTCTGAGCAAGGACTGCTAATCAAGATCACTTAGTTATGGACAAGTGAATTCCAGCAAAACAGTCACCATTTGAATCCCTAATCATTACAACCTGATATAGGGAATCTATAGTGAGCCCAGAAATGTTAGATGCTTGTACATCAGCCCTGCACTTTTGGGTCTTGCTGAATGGACCCCCTAAGCCAGTAGTGCTTACTATAACCCATCACCCTTCCAAAGCTGTAATTCAATCTGTATCCTCCAGAACTCCCAGGACTAAACCACCAACCAAAGAGTACACATGGCTCCAGCCGCATATGTAGCAGAGGATGGCCTTATCTGGTATCAATGGGAGGAGAGGCCCTTGGTCCTGTGGAGGTTCAATGCCCAGTGTAGGGGAATGCTAGGGCAGAGAGGCAGGAGTGGGTGGATGGGTGGGAGAGCACCCTCATAGAAGCAGGGGGAGGAGGGAGGGGATAGTGGATTAATGGAGGGGAAATCTGGGAGGAGGATAATATTTGAAATATAAATAAAATAACCTGTAGAAAATATCTCTCCAGGGTTGGAGAGATGGCTCAGTGGTTAAGAGAACTGAATGCTCTCCCAGAGGTCCTGAGTTCAATTTCCAGAAACCACATGGTGGCTCACAACCATCTGTAATGGGATCCGATGCTCTCATCTGTGTGTCTGAAGACAGTGACAATGTATGCATATACATAAAATAAATAAATAATCTTTTTTTAAAAAAAAGAAAATAAATAAATCTGCATCCTCTCTCACATTCATGCTAATTCATGCTTTTTTTTTCTGTGCTGCTATCCCAAATATCCAAAGAGGGGGAAAAAATATTACTCCAGATAAGTAATAATTGATGGTATACCTAATGTGAACACTTTAACGGAATTCAGCTTTCTTGTTAGTTTTCTACTATAGAAAACTGAGCAATCATATGGGAAGTGTGTCTGAGGAGTTAGGGATGAGCGGGCTTGCATTGATTAGCAGAAGCACAGTTACTTTCTTCCATTCTGTATGCGGTATATTTTTCTGCACCATGCAGCTCTCAGCCCTCTTACTATAAAGTAGAAGATACCGTCTGTGCAGGACTTCCACACAGCTGCTGAAGCTAGTGATGTGATGAGTGAGGGAGAGCTAAAGCATGAGCTCACCTCTTGTGCTGTGCTTGGCTCTCATTGGCTACAGCCAGTATTGACTGTTGCCATGCTCCTGAGTTCAAGGAAGATGCTCTACAGAGAGAACATATAACACCTGTTTTAGCCTTCCAACCTTACAATATGTTGAGGGACCTAGAATCCAAAATGCTAATCAAGTCCAGTCTTCTTTTCTCAAGGCTCTGAAACCTATGTGTCTTCTTGTCAAGCTTAGAGCTAGTCGAAGTCATGGAAACTATTTTCATGGGAAGGTGAAAACCTTCAAAGCCACCATTAAATATAGGAATCACTCAGTATTTTCATGCACTCACTTTCTGATTTACTAGAAGATGGAAAAATAATTTTGAAATTCAAAGTGGAACCACTTGCAGATTTGGAGGCAGTAATTAAATGCCATATGTTAGCACCAACACATTGGAAAGTTGTTAATTAATTCAAGCAGCCCAAATCCAGGTGTGACATTGACAGATTGTATACCAGGGTGTTAGCACAGACTTACAATTAGGGATGTTTTAAAAATGAAGTTTCTAGACCTATAACTTAAAGAAGTTACCCTTTTACTCAAAATATTAACCCTTTCTCATTCTCCCATGAGAGAACATGTTTTATTGAGCACTGGTCTGGAGGCTGTAGTTCTGTAGGCAGCACTACATATGTGAAAGTCAGTCCCTGCTCAGCTCAAGCATCCTTGGGGAAAATGGTTTTGCCCCAAAGAGAAGGGAACTTATTTTTGTTTTTAAATTCCCCTAAAGCACCTACCAGACTACCCTGGATACCATAGATTGATTTAAGCAATCCATAATCTCACTGATTAAAAATTAAATAGCCTCACTCAGAGAAAAAGAAATGAACATTTTTACTAGCATGCAGAGGCCCCTCCCCTTTTTCTTAGCTAATGGTATTTTAAAGAAGAGTTGTCTTCCTTCACGAAATCTGGTTGAGTTTATTCTTGGTG
This sequence comes from Mus pahari, assembly GCF_900095145.1. Taxonomy (NCBI): domain Eukaryota; kingdom Metazoa; phylum Chordata; class Mammalia; order Rodentia; family Muridae; genus Mus; species Mus pahari. Next base: position 4,039,041 of record NC_034605.1, on the reverse strand, counting down.
GTACCCAGAAGTCAACATCTTCTCTTAAGTAATTTCCATTTTCAGAGTCCTCTTCTTAGGGAGGGGTGTGTCCTATGTTAGCTTACTCAGGATCTGCATGTGCATTTACTATGGTACTACCCTGGAACCCAAAATGTACAAATAGTTTTAGCTAAACACTGTAATTACCAAGTTTGGCAGTGAAATTAGAATCCAAATAAAAATTTTTGATTCTTTTATTTATTTTAAAGAACTAAAGCAAGTTTCTTCAAGGTAAGAAATATGACAGGATTTTTTTTCTCATACAGCTGCCAGCCATAGTTGGGTAGGCATAGGAGTCCTGAACAGAAAATAGTAAAAATTGGACACTAGTAGTCTTTGCCTTCCTTCTCCATCCATTTCCACATCTCCATCATGGCGGGTGCCATCTCCTCACAGGGTCTACTGCCCATAATGCTCTGTATTCAGGGGCCAGCTCACAGGTAGCCTAAGATCAATCCTACAGGTCAGGAGACTATAAAGACCCCTTGTTAAGAGATCTGAGGTTGCTGAGGCTTGGTGCCCTGGACCACTAGGTTTTTGTAATTCACAGTAGATCACTGGTATTTCACTGCTTCCAAAGGTATAAAAAGAACAGTACTTAAACGTTTTTATCCAAATAAAAAAATTCAAATAAATGGCCCATCCAGTGACATTTAAGTCTATCACTCTCCTTATTCACTGAGCCCATTCTCTGATCATAAGATTTTTCCCTTTTTCAGATGTGCCAGTGTGTTCCTGACTTTGCCCCTTATATGCTCAGTACCTTCTTTCCCCACTCCCACTACAAGTGTCTCCAGATTCTGCCTTTATTTCCTAAGTTTCATCTCAGAAGGGCATTAAAAGATCCTTAGACCTCTGAGTTGTCTTAGAAAGTGCCTGGGTGTAAGAGGAGCATTGTGCACACTGCTCCAGCACCCCAATGCTTCCCTCAACTGAAGCATGGAGCCTGTTGCCTTCTCTGCAGTGTTAAAGAAAAAGAAAGAAAGGAAGCTTAGCTGACAAAGGTGAGATGATGAGCAGGACTATATTACAAATCAATGACAACACTAAATCAGAGAGTAGAGTCCTTTAGTCATAATCATTCCTCCTGCCTTTAAGGCTCATCTAACTCCTCCAGCTTGGAAGAATCAGTAAAGGAACAAGAACACTGGGCGGGGGTAGGAAAGTGGGATGTGTCCATATTAGACCACATACTTCCTAAATGACCCCAGGAAAGTTGCTTTCCCTCTTATGGACTCAGAATGTGTTTAATAGATGGAGTAAGTCCTCTTCTTTTAAGTGGGATTCTAGGACACAGGCCATCTGGCTGCTTCCTTTAGCTTCTTCAGGGCCGCACTTACCAATATAATAGATAGGAAAGGCTTTGACAATTTAAATTAAAGTGATACAGCATTAAAAGTCTGTTTCTCAATCATACTAGACCCTTTTACATGTTCTGTGAAGTCATGCACATAGTACTGGCTGTATATGGGGCAGCACAGACATAGGACTTGGGGTCAGTGTAGCTTAAGAGTAAGTCACTGAGTTGCAGCAGTGCTGCAAGGAATTGGACCAGTCCCAGAGGACTCCTGTCCATGCCTTAACTTGAGTTCCAGTGGACCAGCACCCAGAAAATCCACATAAACAATTACTGTTTACATAGAAATGTGACCTGCCCTACACAGGCTAAAAGAAACCAGAGCAACTACCACTTTTAAACAGCAATGGCAAGATGATGGTGTAGGCTCAGTAACGAAGGCCTTGCACACACTACCTAATCCAGGACTCTGCTACAGCTATCTCTCTCCCCTGACCCACACTTAACTCTGAGAAACAGATAAAGTGAAGCAGGAAGATAAACAGGTCTTATCTCTAGGGGCATCTCAGACATCTTTTACAAGGGCCTCTCTCCTAGAAAGACTGCAAGCACTGTCCTGAAATCAGTTATAATTCGGCCTTATAGAATATATACATACATACATACATACATACATACATACATACATATATATATATATATATATATATATATATATATATATATATTCCTCCTTGCTCTTCTGTTTTGGGCTTGCCCCTACCAGAGATGATTCTCAAGAAACAATCTTCTCCTCTAGAGAAATTGACTTCTGCTTCAAGTGTAACCAGCCTGGCTAGTTAGACACTAAACAGATTGTTCTTGAGGTCAAAGTGGAAAAGAGGCGAGAATGGGGTGTGCAGGAGTAAGGGGCAGCAGATACAAGTATGCAGTTAGCTTTAGGACTGATTCATTCTTATGTGGCCAAGCCTAGCCTGATGTGGTAACGAATGATTGGTTACAAGAAAAATAGATTACATGGCCTTTGTTCGTTTGTTATTTTTATTTCCTAGCTGTGGAAGACAGAAAATTGTTCATAGGAATGGTTTCCAAGAAATGTAACGAGAACGATATCAGAGTGATGTTTTCTCCGTTCGGTCAGATAGAAGAATGCCGGATTCTCCGGGGACCTGATGGGCTGAGTCGAGGTGAGTGTGTTCTCTGTAAAGTCTTTTCCTTTAGTGCTAATTGAAACTCTGTGTCACAGTCAAGGGAGGTGTAGACATCGTAGGCATCACATACAGCAGGGGTCAGCTTGCAGTACATCTCATGTGATCAAGTTATCCAACCTGAACTTTTCTCTGTAACCAAATGATTATCTCTTACATGTCCAGGTGAAAAGGTCTGATGCCAACATATTAGCCAGGTCCCATGGCACACTGGCAGGCTGCTCTAGATCTTTCCCCCCTTTTCACCCTCAAATTGAGAACATTTGGGCGACAAGGAGAGAAGGTGGAGGATGGAAGTGGATTCTCAGACAGGCTTTTCTCTGCTTGCCTAAATGGGTGTAAAAGATATGGTCCTCGTAATATCCATACAAGCCTAGAAAGAGTGTCATACCCATGCAGTGCAGAGCAGAAACAGTGCCTCTCAGGAGCCAGCCCTGTCCTGCCCTGTCTTGTCCAGCCTCTGGTCCCCAGTCCCACCCGTAAGTGATAGAAAAATGACTGTGACCTAAAGAAAATCACAAACTCTTGTTTTGCCACAACAATAGAACCAAAAGGTATGTTTAGAGCCATGAGGAATGCTACAGTTTTGTAAGACAATGTAGGAATCAGTGGGGTTACCCTTCTCTTTCTAGATCCTCCCCCTCCTTAACAAGACCACACACCTGCATCCTTAAACTACAAGAAGGTTGACAATATGTACCAACAGTTATCTGACTGTACTTTTCCAGTCAATCTAAAGAAGAAGTGTGTAGGTCAAACAGTTTTCAGTTTGTAGAGAAGTCTTCATTTTGCAGTGCAGATCCCATGGAGCTAATTAAGAACTGTGCTCATTCTCACACTCTGGTTCTGGGCCAGCTCTGGTACCCAAACCATACACTGAAAGAAATGGCCAGGCCATAGATGTCAAGGTGGTCATTCCTACCTGACTCACTGGTGTTACCCAATCAAAACTGAGAGGAAGGTTTTTCTTTTTAATCTTAGACATAAAACTTCATGTTGTCATCTCCTAGAACTAAAACCTCAGAGGACAAAAGTTTCACCCACATCTGCCTCCAGAGTTCCTAATGGAGACCGTCAGGAGAAGAGGGGATAGAATGGCACCAGCTCTTGACTCTGATTTTGGAGGTGCAGGGGGCAGTGTAAAGCCATAAGTCATTCATTCTGTCACATCAGAAACACATGTTATCTAAGCCTAATGTCAAGGCTGAATGTCTAAATGCTGAAGAAGATACTGAATGTGACCCTTGAACAACAGACTTAGTACCTGAGTCAAGGAATACAGAGAGCATGAAGAAGACAGAAAAAGAGAAGGAGGCAGGGAGGGAGGAAAGGAATGCCTTTAAATTAGAGTGAAGTTTATAGTTGCTCGGGGGTCAGTGAGACTGAACTTTCAGTCCCAGAATTTGAACCTCAGTCCATTTGTTTTCCTATTTCTGTCTCTTACTTTACCCATTCAGAAGCTGACAGCAGGAATGTGTGTGTCCTGCTTCTCTCACAGGTCAGCATTAGTTCCCAGTCACTGGCTTCTCCCACACTTACTGTCTGGATGGGCGCATAGAGACCTAGCAAAGCTGTGTGCTAGCTTCCTGCCTTCCTGATGCTTGGCTTAGACAGCTAGGAAGTGACCCTCTGGCTCACTGCCTCTGCCATGCAGGAAAGGAAAGCGAAAGCAGGTTGAAACGTTTTGGGTGTCCTTAGATTTACATTAGTGTTCATAGGAAAGAGCAGAACAGTCACTACTCAATAGGAGAACTTAGCCACTTTACTCTGCCATTCAGTTGATTAACCAACACATGACCCCAGAAGTAGCCAGTTCCTATAGTAAGCTATAGGAGCCTTGTCAGTAATTTTTTGATGTCATAAATGGATGTTCAGTGTAAAGAAGAGAATACCACCCAACCTCATCGTTAAACATAAAAATAATTCTGGTAAACTGGTGAAAATTTTCTCTTAGAAAAGGTAAAATACTCATTTATAACCATTCTTTCTGAAGTACAAAGACAAACAGTGTCATTTTTCAGTTAGGAGGACCTAGGGGCTCTGGCCACAGGATCCTGCTCCTGAATCACTGTATTTGATAAAAGAATAATTCTCTTTCATGGTACGATTTTATTCTCAAAAGAATTTCAGTTTTCAATAAAATATTAGTAAATGTCTCCCACTAGTGATACTCCAGATGAAAGACACTTGGCATTTTTTTCCCTCAGTGTCTGTTGCTAGCTCAGCTGCTGAAAAAGTAATAACAAATAAAAATCAAGTGAAATGAAAGCATGGCTGCTCTGGAGTACCTTATATAAACCAGGGTACCCACTACTCAGTAAGACCATTTCTACAGTAGATGGTTAATGATGACAGAGGTAAGGTGCAGTCGCTGGGTTAGCCACTTACCTTTAGTCTGGGTTTACACATTTTACCTATAAATATGAAGATTAGTCAAGCAGTCCTCCCCTACCACTCCACCTCTGCCACATCAGCCATTTGAATTCCTCCCGAAACATTTCAACCCACTTTCCTGCATGGCAGAGGCAGTGAGCCAGAGGGTCACTTCCTAGCTGTCTAAGCCAAGCATCAGGAAGGCAGGAAACTAGCACACAGCTTCGCACTTATGGTCTCTATGCGCCCATCCAGACAGTAAGTGTGGGAGAAACCAGTGACTGGGACCTAATGCTGCCCTGTGAGAGAAGCAGGACACACACTTTCCTGCTGCCAGCACACTGTCAAGGCTCCTCAGACATGTTGACTTAGGACACCACTCATCAGCATAGAGGCCTGAAAGATGACAGTACTCAGAGTGCTTATCAAGGCCGATTGATAATTTCTATCAGAGCCATTATCCTTGGGGGATGGGGGGAACAGAACTCAAACCTCACTGTCACTAGTCCATGTCCCAGGATAGACACTCTCAGGAAACAGTTGTTAACTGTCTACATGGAAACAACTTGCCACTCACATAGAACTACCTACCAAATATTCTGTCTCATCCATACAAAGGGCAGTATGCCAAATCTAAGGTCTTTCCTCCACTGGGGATGGTCACTCACTCTGTTGCCTCTCCTGTTTTGAAAGCACATTGCTCATCACTTTCAAACAACTTTGCATCAATAGCTAGACCATTGTGCAAGGACAGTTGCACCTCTCAGACACCTGACAGCTCTCCAGGAGAAAACAAGTAGGACACCACAACCCATTTGTGGCCATCTCCAGTGAGATATTCATGCTCAAAAGCAAGCTGGACGCTTCCACACCAAGTGTACATGTTTCACAGGGTTACCTTAGGGTGCTGGACTTAAACATGTTCTCATTGATACCTACAGTCACAAAGGGTATTGAGATCTAACCTATGAGAGTTTGTGCACAGTAACAATTGAGTATACTTGGAGTCAGTGGGAAAAGTTCATTTCATTTTTCTTTCCCACAAACTGTCATAGAATCTTCACTACCACTTAAGGTAACTTTCTTTCTCCTTGTATAAGAGTCTTCCAGCTGTGTTCCAGCATTCCCTTGCCTAGACCCTTGTCATATGAATGTTTTCAGGGAAGAGCACAGACTGGTTTAGCAATTAAGTTCTTGTTTGTTCCTTGTTTGTATTCAAGCAGTATATTAAGATAGGGCTTTTGAATGTTCAGTACAGGTATATGGACCAGACTGTATTGATCAGTTTATTTTTGTCCACCCAGTACCTAAATATTCATCTGCATTGGAAACTTTCATCACATGTCTCTTGGAATACTGATTACATTATGCCATCTTGTTCCAAATAATCTTCCAGCCCCATATAAGTGATGAGATCTTTCAGCTGCTAAGTGGATCCTAGTCTGTACCCAAATCCAGATGCCATAGATAAATGATTGATGTGATAATCCCAGTTTTCAATATCCTAACCCAACATTGACAGATTAGATTACTAATGTGCGTGCCCAAGTATTATGCAGTACCTGTGTGCTTGACCTTCCGGCCAATGCTGAAAGACACAGCAAGCATTGCATTGGCTGCAGTCATCCTTGGTTAAGTGATAATTAATTTGTAAGTAACTAGTTTGAAGCCTCCTTCATGCTGTACAGTAACTTAAATCATGTTTCTTCTATTTGAGATACAGCAAGCTCTGTGCCCTTTGAAAGAGGCAGGTAAACAAGAGACCCTGGCATCCTTCATGCTTTTAAAAGGACTGCTAACTTGGGGGTTTCTTTGGGTTTGGGTTTGGGTCCTCTTATTGTGGAGCAAGAATTCATCTAGTTCTATAAAATTCTCTTGACCCCTATTAGTGGGTGGTGGTGGCGCACATGGGAGGCAGAGGCCAGCAGATCTCTTAAGTTCAAGGCCAGCCTATTCTACAGAGCAAGTTCCAGTACAGAGAAAAACCCTGTCTTGGATAAAAGAAAAGAAATGGGGGAAAGATGCCTTTTTTTTATTGAAATGACAAGTGTGGTAGATATATTCCAAGCACTCCACCCTCTATGAAGAGGGCTTTGAGCTTTCCTTAGATCCTGTCTGTAGGAGGAAATCTCTTTAAAGCCTTTCCCTGGTCAGTCATCTCTCTGTTTTAGCAGCAAGAGGGCAGTCTCACTGAAATAAGAAAAATTCCATTCCTCATTCCTAGTAGTAATCTCTGACATTCTCAAAGGGGAGACAATAATTGCACGTAACTATAAGTTAGCCACAAAATTTGTTTTTCTTTTATATGTATTCGGCAGTTTTAAGACAGTGATGTGCATATATGATACTATACCCAAACCAAAAATGAAAACTGTGTATTTTTTTCCTCCAGTCTGATTTCTCTGGCATTGAGGTCGGTCAGTTACAAGAGGACTAGTTGCCAAGATGGTACATTTACAGTCCGTGCTACCTCATACAGAAGGGAGGACTGGTTAAGACTAAGGTACTTCTGCCCAACAGAAAGCCTTCTGACTCAGCTATAGAAAAGACAGTGGCCAGTTTTCATAGTAGAGCTCCTATGCTCCTGTGTTGATAGTCACACATTAGAGACCTGGGGCTGGAGCCACTACCATGTTTGTACTTGCATTGGAAATAACTTAGAATATATCCATATAACTACCACAGCCTCTCGTGATAGAGGGAATTACAAAGGTTAACAAGAGTCACTATTCCAAACACCAGTTGACTCCCAAGTTGCTTAACTGCATACAGAGTAAAATTCTTCACCATGCATTCCCACTTTTTAAACGACACATTTTTTCCTCCTAATTGAGTACAGCACACTATAAAGAAATTGACAGAAGCCCCTAAGGAGACGGCTTCTCTCTTTTCCTGAACATTGCCAGTAGAATAAAAAGGTTAAGGAAGCCATCACATTTGTCAGGTCGTTTTTTGAATGGGTTAGGATTGTAAAATTAGAAGCACTGTTCGGGTTTTTAATTGCAGGATTCTTAAAAGAGAGGGCAATGGTTTGAAATGATAGAGATTTTATTGTGCCTGCTAATTGCTTTATCTTTCTCACAATGGTTACTTACAAGTTACTTATGTGAAACTGTGTGAGTATGCTTGCTTTATTGATTCTTATTGACATTTTACATGTTTCTTATGCATTTTTAACCTCCATTTGGAAACTGTCAGCTTGGCACACATTCCTTACATAATATGAGCAAAGGAAGTGAATGTAACAATCTCTGTGACCATTAAAGCAGATTGAGTCCCTGCTCGTATGCTTTCAGACAGACCTCTGCTAGATGGTTTGGCCTTCATTGTAGTGTCAAGGCAAGAAGTGGGAAAATTAAAATCTCTTAGTTTTATTTCCTCTGTAATTTTAGTCGTAATCATTTTGAAGCCATATTACTTTGAAACAGATGATAAATTTAAGGCTATAATTTCAGACCTTAGTATCAATATGGAGTCCAGCGAAGGCACTGTCATCTATCTCACACACTGTTACATATGTGGTCTAGACACCTGAGAGAGAGAAGGCCATGGTTTTTGTGGATGACGTGCTACAGTCATGTCTAGGTACATGCAACATGTTTGAATAGTATGCTCTGTCACTGCTGTCTGTCAGAGAACTACATGCACCAGCTCAGTACTCAAGCAAGCTGGACTTGGTGAGATCTTCTCAAACAATGGAGAGAATATGGGATGACCTCCCTGTGTTCTAGGAACTTTTCATAACATGTTGCAAAAAATATGCATTTAGTTCCTTTTATGACTGGATGCCTTTGTGCCGTGGGGATGCTGGACAGGAACTGCTTTCTCTTAGTGCTGCTCAACTAGAAAGCACTATGCAGTATTGGCCTGACATTCTCACCAGGTACATAGTGCAAGACCAAAGAAGAAAACGTATTTATGACTGCCTGATTTACATAAACCAAACAATCTGCTGGTTGTTTGAATGTAGAATGTTCTGTTTTGTTTATTGGCCACAGGGGCAACAATCTCATACTGCTGATGCCAGAATTCTGTTTTCATGCATTTGCTCTGAGATGACAATAAGCTTCAGCCCCTCAGTGTTTAGATCTGCTTCATTTGGAAATCTTTTAAGTAGTAATAATAATAATGTTTTGAGGAAATTGAGTGGAACACTAAATTATTCGCTGATACCTAAGTTCAAACTGTGCAAGGCTAAAGAAGCTGGAAAATCAATGCACTTTTAAAGTCATTAGAGATCATAAATGAAATAAGTCTGCATTGCTTTAGCTAAGCTTTTAGTGTGCTGTGGTATTATTATAAAATCAGCCTAAATCTGCATTAATTTTACAGCCTTTTTCTCTGAGAAGCCCAAGGGTACATGATGAATAAAATGTAAATTTCACAAGGCAGTGTTTTTATTAGTACAAAGAGCAATGAGCCAAGTACTTCAAGTGGTGGCCTGCATGGTGGCCAGTGCTGCCATCTGAAGCAGGAACCAGCTCTATGAATGCTAGCTATTTTATAGCACTAGATAAAATAAACACAGGAAGCTTTATAGATCTCATAGTAGCTGTTCAGAGAAATGTACATTGTCTTGTGTGTGTTAAACTTTAGGTCAAATCTCTCATTCCTTTCAGAAAGTTAAAACTTCCAAAGTCATGAGAATTTTGTAAAAATTACAGTTTTTGTAATTTATTTCATATGCACTGTGAATTTTTCTCAGAGTAATAGTTTGTTTTAATAATTAGTAATTACTTCTTTGTAATAGATTTGGTATATTTGTTTACATTTGAATAGCATCAATTTATATTTATATGTTTTTAACTATCCAAGATGAATTAGATATATTTATTTGTTAACATTTTGAGCTCTTGAAATTTATTTGCTAATTTACCCTTGGTGTGATAAATTCTTTATTTCTTAAAATTCAGTGATGCATTTTGAAATACAAAGTCATATGTACACTGTATGCATGCTGTCAATGTAGAGAGCATCAGCCCAGGAGGGGATATAAAGTAGCCCACTTTTAACTTAGAAAATGCAAGTTACCTTTTGCTACTTTCAAACCTTTTGGAAAAAAAAAAACAAACAAACCCAAAAACCAAAAAAAAAGTATGCAACGTTCACCCTAGTTCCCTTAAAAAAAAAAAAAAGCTAATGATTAAATTGTTCTTCTTTGGTCAGATTAGCAATTCAGGACTGTGAATAAAAAACAAACTAAGCTAAAACCAAAGAGAGAAGCTGTTTACTTTTCTGTACTACTGAGAACAGTGTGGTCTTGTGGCAGTTCTCGTAGACTGTGTTGGTTTAACAAGCGTCCAACCCTTTTGTCTTGTTGTTTTTTGTCTTTCCTGCTCCCTGTCCCCTTGTTTCCCACAGGCTGTGCGTTTGTCACATTTTCTACAAGGGCAATGGCACAGAATGCAATCAAAGCCATGCATCAGTCTCAGACCATGGAGGTACTGTATCATCTGCCCTTTCTTTGTTTTCTTTGTGCAAATGATGGGGAATGGTAAAGCAGTTCTCTCCTGTGTGGATTGTTCACATGACAATCACAGACCTAAGCTCTCACCGGTCCGCTTTTCATTCACTCATATTCATCCCCCTCTCTCTTTCTCTCTGTTTCCCTCCTCACTTCGTTCCCTCTTCTCGCTTTCCACTCGCATTTCCCCCTCATGACTGGAAATGTACTTTAGTGAGACCTTCCACCTGCCCTACAGCTGTCTTTAGAGCCTTTATTGGAGTAACACAGGTCCTGAGATAAGAGGCACTCAATGCAAAATGTCATTGTGGACCTAGAGGACTGAATGTATACCCCACAACAGGGCTGGTATGGACTACACTAAACAGCCTCTACCTCAGGTCCCTACTGGAACAATTCACCTATTACAGAACTTAATATAGTCAAACAGATTCTTTTCATCTCAAGAATTTTGAAGAAAGTTAATAATTCTCCTATTTATCAGTGGATTTTCAGTCTTCTGAATAATCAGATTGGTCCCCTTACTCAAAGGTGAACAACAAAGAAATGTCCGTACTTCAATCCAACCTCCTAAAAGGTTGTGACTGGAGGAACAGGAGACACAGCAATGTGGAGTATGCCACAGGTGGAGAGAGACGCACGCTCTCTGTGCACGCCCTGGGATTCAGAATTCTGCACAAGAACATTCCAAAAGTGACATGCCATCACTACTCTGTATTGTCTGATAGGATCATTTGAGAGTGCATGTGCTGCCGTGTTACGTATACTGTGTCTGTGTATGGGTGATTTTCTCCAGAGGTGGTGGCCTTGTGCTGTTATATGAAGCTGTGTTTTCCTAAACAAATTTTTTTCAATTTTATTTAATGTGCAAAAAAATGTAATTGTTTGAGCTTCTTTTTTTAAAATTCCCCTTTGGGATTTTATTTTTTGGTTTGTTTGTTTGTTTGTTTGTTTGTTTTTGCAATGCTGCATCTTCCAAAGCATGCTGGGAGCTAAGTGATCATTATGCGTCATTTTCTATGGGAAACTTCTTTATATTAATTCAGAAGGTGGGTGGCAGGGGTGGAAGGGGTGTGCATGGCATTGTCATTAAGTGTTTACTGTACTTTTTTGAGTTGTGACATCAGCATTGCAAAGCCTATTGTCTTTTTTGAACATTCATTTGCCTTTGATATTCCTAATATATATAATTAATGTGTTTTCCTTGCAGTGCAATGCATTTTTATGACAATCCCACCCCCCTACCTGAAGGCAAGCTCAGGTGAAAATTGAACATGGTAGAAAATAATGAGCAGGGTTCCAATGTTGTCTGCCTTGCGGTCACAGGCTCCATGCTGGCTTCCTCTTACCCGTAGGCTGCTCCAGAGCTGTGGATTTCCAGCTGGTTTTCAACTCAGCCATTAAAATGAAAGTGCTGTTAAAAAAAAAAAAAAAAAAAAAAAGTCCTCATATACTTATTTACATATATTCATTTAGCTATTTTTATTTCCTATAATTGAGGAATGTATACCAAAATTGATCTCCCCTTACATAAGGTTTTAAAGTTCTTTTGACACTTAAAAGAGCTGCCATCCCCACATGAGCTCATAGAGAGTGCTGACACGGTCTGAGTCTCAGTTCTACTGCCCCAGAGCTCAGGACACAAGGCAGAAGTGGGCATGACCAAACCATGGGAGGCTTCCGTGCAGAGAGCGCTGTGAGGCTGGCACAGCATGTTCTTCAGATCACAGTTTGTATGCTCCTCTTTAAAACCGGGTACCCATGCTTAAACAGAAGACCCTCAGTTCCATTTACAAATTTTGACCTCTGAATAGAACATACATACCATGAAGTTCTACTATACCCATACAACTACAGATGTTTGCTTGAGTTTTAACTAATTACATTGTTTTCAGGACTTTGGTGTGCATCTTTATTATTATTTAACTTACAATGTTAAATTGACAGTATTATTTAACTTACAATGATGTGAATGTTCAAAGATTTGTTTTTTAGAACATGCATATAGTATCTGTTTCCCTTTTTTTCCTACATGATCCCCACTTGTTTTTCTCTCATGACTTGAACAGGTCACTTTTAAAGCTACAAGTGTTTACCTAACTTCATGCTTTTATGCCCTTTTTCACATTTAAGAATGAGAAACCAATAAATGTACTATTAGGAGAAGATTTATCACTTCGGTGCAGCAGTAGAACACACTCCATGCAAAACCTCTGTGTTATTTTCATGTTCAGAATATTTTGCTCTCTTTTAAGAAGTAGTAAAGTACTAAAATATGAAGCAGATAAAAATGTATTGGATTTTTTAATGGCGGAAATGTTATTATTATGTAATTTATTGCCATTTAACGTTCTGTCCCGAGATTCTGCCTATCAGAGCTATAGGTTGATTTGAACTTCTACACTGAAACACTTATCTCTTTTTTTTTTTTTAACTTTCTTAACTAACAGACTTGATAGCCTAATGTAATCCATAGCTAAATTCTCAGTAACTAACCCTGATAAAGGAAAACAGGCAAGCTTGTATCTAAAAGAAAAATGACCTAAACGGGAAAAGAAAGGAAAAGTTCATTTAAATAGGAATATATCTTTTGTGAGAGAAGCCTATTATCACATAATAAGATTTTGTTTCGTCACTTAGGTAGAAATACCTTTTAAAAAGCTCCACAGAATGTAAGGGAATAGTGACAGCACATGCTCCTTGGCCATACCAAGGATAAAAGGCTGGGGAGAGGGGTGCTTTTCAGCTGAGTCCTTACCAAGAAGCAGATGCTCTAAAGTTGCTTGGCATAGGACCATTCTGTTTGAAGTAGTAGGCTAATATTTTCCCAAAGACAATATCTAAGTCAAAATTAATTTACTTTATTATGTGACCTTTGACCATTTCTTTCTCACTATTCTTACCTTTTAAAGGAAATGGAAAACTGAATGAGACTTGTCCGATGGTGAGATTAACAGAGAAAAGGAACTGGTCAGAGTGATATCTTTAAGACCCACTGATTTGACTAGACAGGGTGCGCTTCTGAATCTTTTGGGTTGCTCTGGGGACTTTGGACAGAGCAGAAGTGGCATGGACGGAGGAAAAGAGACCTCCCTGAGACCATGTGCATAATTACTTTGTTCAGTGCCTAGTTTCCCATTTCTCTGTCCTTCAGAGAGAAATGAAACTCATTTCTCTTTTATTGTGTCAAAACTATTTTCACTGTTCCAGTGTTCAGAAATACATAACTGAAAATAAACAAATGGTAAAAATGAGTGAGATTATTTTCATTCCAATTGTGATTTCTGCCCCTTTAACCTCTACCCATATTATGGAAATAGCAGACACATGAAGACAAGGCTATCTATAAGTCAAGCAAACCATGAAGCTTAATTAAAGATAAGGTCTCTGTCTTGAGGGAAGTTCTGAAGGAAGACAAATGAAGAGAAGAGAGACAATGTACTAATCAAACCAAGAAAACAAGTGACTTCAGCAATAGGCCCCTTTAAAGAAACCAGTGGCAGTATATGGAGTTTTCTGTTGATGGTACATTCAGAGAAAAAAGGAATATCAAACCATCTAAAACCATTCCAGACCATTCCATGTGCTCCAGGATAGCTAAGAAAGATCAATAAACATTACAGAGGGATTCAATCAGGCTGTACCCTGTCTTCACTTTCCGATGTCTGCCCACAGGGCTGCTCTTCACCAATCGTGGTGAAATTTGCTGACACTCAGAAGGACAAAGAGCAAAGGCGCCTCCAGCAGCAGCTTGCACAGCAGATGCAACAGCTCAACACTGCCACTTGGGGGAACCTAACAGGACTGGGTGGACTTACCCCACAGTACCTGGCGGTAAGTGCCCAAGAACATGGGTCTCTGTGGGATCCATGAAGGAACAGAACACCAACTCTAAAACTATCAAAAGCCACTTTTCTTTAAGTATGACAAAATTTTACTTTCTATGCATTTTGAGTCCCAGAAATTATGAAATCAGCATTAGGGCAGGATTTCATTAATCAAATTGATTGGCATAAAAATGTGCCTAACTTAACTCTGGCCTGTTGGCAACTGACTAAAACTCAATACACTAGACTTGTAAAATGTATTTTAAGGCACAGTAAAAAGCTAGTGCTAGAAGTGCTGCATGCTTGAAAACTGTGCATCTAAACTTTAGATGCTAAAGATTGCAGGAGAATTTGCCGAGAGCTCACCAGCTGACAGGTTAATACTACCCTAGGAGTTAGGAAGACTTCAGTCTTCATCCTGGGTCTTTCCCTGTGAAGCAGGATTAATGGATGGCACTACTGTTTCCTTTGCAGGCCAAACACACTCAGTTCTTTGAGCCATCTCTTAGATTTTCCAGGTTCTTACTGTTTCCTTTATTTAGCCAGAACTTTCTACAACCCCTCTCTTAGGATGTAAGGTAACTGAAGAGCAAGCCTAGGCATGGACTTTGGAACCATGCAGCAGCTGTGAGTGGCAGCCTTTGTAGAAACCACCCTCGTGGACTGGGAAGCAGTGAGTGGCCTGCTTCTCTGCTTCACTTGCCTGTTTGGAAACCTAAACTCCATACAGCATGTTTATTAATGATGCTTCATTTTGTGATTTTGACACCTTTTATTCTGAAAGTGTTAGCAAGCAGATGTGCATGTTCTTTCTAAATCTGTCACTTTACATTTTACTTCTCACAGGAGCATATCATCCATTGGCTTTACTCTGTATCCAAAGCTATACTGTTTTGTAAGACCCTCTTCCCTTCTGCTCTGAAAGGGAAGATGAGGAAGGGGGCCCCAGGAGGCCTAGTGCCTTTCCCTTCATCACACAGCTGCTAGTGTCTATGAGCCTTCAAGGAATTTAGGTTTTCAACCTTTTATCTCCATCACTACCACTCCCTCCCAGCAGGGTCTGCCATGTAAAGGAGCTGTTCAGTAGAGAATGAGTGAATGTACCAGTGAGCGCATGAATGAGTGAATGTACCAGTGAGTAAATGATGAGAATCATGCCTCTTTTCCTGTCTTCATTTCAGCCAGTAAAAGTTTGACTACCTTTACTGTCATTTTTCTGGCTGTTTCTCTATCTTTTCCTTACAGATACCATGGATATCTTTGCCGTGTGTCTTGCGTAAATCTACACATATATGCTGCCATGCTTTTTTCCTAGTCTGTTGTCTGGTGATTTTATTTCCAAAAGAAGAATATAACCTATACCCTGGAACTACTCTGATTCCCACCCTCACCCCAGATTTCTTCTTTTCCAGAAGTAATCAGTATTCTAATTCACTTTTTCCTTTTTAAAAATTTTTGAGACTCTAATGTCTTTCCCTTCCCTGTCTTCCCTCCAACTCCTCCCATATACCCACTCTTTCAAATTCATAGCCTCATTTTTATTGTTATTATATGTCTATATGTATGTATGAATATATATATATATGTATATATATATATATGAATATATGAATATATATATTCCTAAGTAGAACCTGCATTTTTCAGGGCTGTGTGGCACTGGACAACCAATCAGTGCGCTCTTCCCTGGGAAGACCCACCTCCCTCAGCCAGCTCTCTTCACTTGCCTCTAGCTTTTATGTAGGGTTGAGGCCTCACAAGTTTTTCCTCATCCAGTTTGGCATATCTGTTGGTGTCATCCTTGTTCAGCTCACATTTGGGTGGATGTTATTGCTGCAGCTAGACAACCCTGCAACTATACCTTCGTATTTATACATTCTATTATTGAGGTATACTTCATTAGCAAGTCACCTTAATGATAGGCACCTAAATGTTTATTCAAGGATGACATCATGCTTGCCTTGTTATACTTCCTATGAATCCAGATTCTTGTTCTACCAGTTCTGAAAACTAAGACATAGATAGGTAGGTACCTGTCCTAGTATTATGACATTTCCCTTGCTCCACAGCTCACAGAAAGCTCTGCTATGTGTTTCTATGACCCTATCTGACCCTATTTTCCTTACCTGAAAAAAAAAAAAAACTTATTTATAGAACGGCAATTCTATAACCTGTGAGTAGGTTTTCTCATGTCCTGATATCAGTGTGTCTTTGGCATCCTTCTCCACTCTTGTCACTCCAGTCTTGTCTGAAGGCGCTATGGGCCCTCGAGACCCTCCCTACTCCATGGTAAGCCAGAGTCCAAGCCTGTTTGTGTCTTGACTTTCCAGATGCTCTGTTTAACTCAGCAGGTGTTACTGCCTCCTTATAATACCTTCAAAGCTATTTTACAACTTTGAGGGGGAAAAAAAAAAACAATAATATATACTATAAAGCAAGGGCTGCCACTTTTAAATACAAATGGATGAGAAACTCAACAAATCAAGCCAATTACAATAAAAAATCCCTAGGTTTTCTCATTTCTCTTACTGTTCTCCACTTCCTGTGTGAGTTTGAGAACAGGCTTGTGAGTATGCAACTGCATGCGTCCCTACATATAAACTTTATCTTTATTGATCTGTTTTACAGAAAGAAAATTTTCTTTACATCTACTCAGTGTCTTGAATGGGTCCTAAGTTAGCTTGTAGTCCAGCAAAAGTGAACAAGTACATTTCAGAACTGGAACTTTGTGTCTTTATGCTGTGACACCCACTGATTCTGCACAGCAGACAGTGGGTTTTGAGAGGGGAAAATGAAGAGTATCATAGGCATACTAATTAATATCTTTTTATAAAGATGTTGACATACCTAAAATACACAGATTCAGCATACATACCTGATAATTCCAGATTTTGACAAATACTTTGTCTTTTCTGGTGGTAAAGACTATCTTAAAAATAACTGGCACTTGCTTGGCCGTGTGTCTGTGACTGTGACTACAAATAGATGCTTTGGGGCTGCAGTCATTTTGGTTCTTACTATTGTTCTGAGTCTATACTCACAGGATTCTAGCTGAGGAGCTCTTAGCCCTTGGTGGCTTTGGGGAAAGAAAGCCTCTTTTTGTTGGTTTATGGCCCCTGATAAGTTGCCTGTGCTCCAGGGAAGGTCCCACACCCATTCACCATGTGCATATGGGTGACATATTAAAAAGAGAAAACATGAAACCCAGAGGGGGACATATAGAAGGGATTAGTGAAGTCGGAGGAGGAAAATGGTGGTCAAAGTATATTGTACACATGTATGAAATTCTTAAATAAATAATTTTGAATGTCATTTAATAAAGGATAATGGAAAACTGAGCTGGGAAGGAAAGTAGAAGAGAGGAGAAAATGGACTCTGATTGACAGATGAGTTACAGTAACTAGGAGGCTGCAGAGAGAACTACTCATGTTTTGTTGATCTCAAAATTTAGCACCCGGTTTCTGAACAAAGTAAATCGATTAATTTTTCTAAGGCAGCAGTGTTAGTTCCTAGTGTCTGTGTTTTTCAATGGAGATTAGACATTAATATGAATTTACACCTCCAACTCTGGGCACCTTCAGCCTGTCAACAAGGAGTGGCAGCCAACTATATAAACATAAAGGAAGCTAATTTTGTACCCATATAATGAGGAATTGCCTCAGCTCCACATTGTTCTGACGGAGTTCTTGTGTTCTCTTGCAGCTTCTGCAGCAGGCCACCTCCTCCAGCAACCTGGGTGCATTCAGTGGCATTCAGCAAATGGCTGGTAAGTCATGAAACATGCCATCGCTTTGATCATACTAGTTTCTGAATTGTTGGTTGCTTCCAAGCATAAAGGAAAGAGCCAAAGGGAAACAGTGAAGAGCAGGAGGTAGATAACTAGCGTCTGTGTCGGGGTTAGAGCTGGAGTCAGCTGCTCAGAACTGTTTTCCTGCTTCTGCATTTATCCTCAGAGTTCCCCCTGCAGAACACTCAGGAGGGAGGCTGCAGACTTCTGCAGAATATATTCTTTAGTTATTCATGGGATTTTTTGTTAATAGAATGATGACTGGGAGATTTCTGGCAATATTCCTATATTTAAGGACAGTTGAAATGATTAACATCTCAAAAAAATTTTTAATAATAGGTGATCAATAAAAATGTTCTGACCTCCATAACAAAAGCCAAGATCATCAGCATACATTTGATACAGTTTGTAGTCCCTTGATAATGACAACTAACACAGCGCCTTTTCTAAACTTTAGTACCCAATTAACAGAACTGTGCATCGGAGGCTTTTATCTAAAAGTATAATCTTTGTTCTCAGAAAAATCAAAGTGTCACTGATTTGAAAAGCAGCTTATTGAAGGATTCCTTTTCATAATGAGCTGTAACAGTAGCTGCAGCAACATGGTGATTAGTGAAAGGTCATCCTCCTGTGCCACCTTCCATGCTGACACCTACCCTAGCTCAGGGCCAGGGAGGCAGTGTAACTCAGAATGCAGGAGGATCAGGAGAAGGCTTTCTCCTTGTTTGATTCCAAAAGGGTAGGTTTGGGAAAGGTGTAGACAAGACTGAGGGAGGTGGGTTAGAGTGAATCGGTTTTCTTTAATTAAGGATACCTCAAATTAATTAAAAGAAATTCACATGTATAAAATAAAAACCAGTTTTAGTTATGTGTCACTATAGAGACTCATCTTTTCCACTTAATTTTTTTCCAAATATATGCCTTTAGTTAGTTTTGGGGGCGGTGGTGTTTATTCTGAAAGGTTTCTCTCCACTTGTGTTCTCTGAGTAACAACCCATTTTTCCGTTGTGGTCCACAAGGTAAGGGCAATTCGTCAGATTGTATAACTTATCCATATCTACTGCTATCACAGTAATACAGCTTTCACATTATTCAAAATATGTATTTCAAAATGATAAATAGTTAAATGATTGCAATTATATTTAAGAAATCGTGTTAGGATGCTGGTCTTACAACTAACAATCACATTGACTGGCTAATGGCTAATGCATTTATAACCTGTGCAGGAAACTAGAGAGGTGTTAGTAAAACACTCAGGGAAATTCCTATGCTTTGAGAGGAGAGGAAAACCTCTTGGTCATAAGCTGCTAAAATACATGCTAACATTGGTCACATTCTGACCAGGTGGGAGAATCGTTCCTCTTCTGGTAGTACAGACCCACCCAGATTCAAAATTAGGGGTTTTCCTCAGTGGTAGCCCTGGGCTCCCCGACTCCCAGAGCTGCATTGTGCAATCAAGGCTTCCTCTTCCTGTGGCTGTTGCCTAGCATGCCTTCCCAGGTGGACAGAATGCCCTCCAGCTTTTCCTTAGAATGTGCGAGCCTAGGCTGTGTCAGCTATGGGTCAGGGTATTCGCGTCTACATGGTCTGTGTGCTCATCTGAAAACTGAGGTTATCTAGGAGTCCCCGTAAAAGGTGTCATGGAGCAGATGGCTAATTTAAAGACATTTTGTAAATGCTCTGGAGTTTCCAAAATATCTATCTCTTGACCCTTCAGTGGCATGCCACTTTTTGTGTAGCTTTATAAAAGTACTTCTTACTTATATGAGTGATCAAGTTTCATCTTTCTAAGTATTTAAGTAGTGTATTTTTTTCAATAAAGTAATGGAATGTCTTGTCCCCCAATAGGGCTTACTTTGGTAGGACTGACTTTTTGCACTTACCTTTTACCTACCCATGGGGCCATTCTCATCCCAGCTACTACACTGACTGACTCTTCCAGCCTCCCCTAACTTTGTTCCTTGCTCACCAGAATGTCCCTGAATTCTTCAAAGGGCTCAGCACTCAAGGGCACACTGCACTCCTGGAGAGCAAGGCCTGCCCAGTGGTTTAATGGCACAGCCAGTCCTACTGTAAAGGCGCTAGAGACCATTTCTGAACAGATGAATGAAAATCTATTTGTGAGTTACAATGTAGATTTGTATTTTGGATGTATTCCCAGCAGAGCTCAAGTCAAATGCCCAGTTTTTTTAATTACAAAACTTAGTTTTAGCTGTCCATATAAGCTGAAAAACATCAGAAAAACCATTGTTACTATCATCAAAGTTGTGTTACTGAGAATTGGAAGATAGTCTAATTTAAAGCATGTTACAGAGTTCATTATATACAACAAACACAGTAGAAGTCATAGCATAATAAAGTTGAGAGGACCCAGCAGGTTACTTAATCCCAGTCCCACCTTTTTTTCAACTGTTTATTGAATGACTGATAGTCAAAAGGTAGGAAAAACATCAGAAAGTTTAACAAAGTAAAAGTACACAAATCATACTGCCAAGGAGTGGAACATTTTGAAACCAATACTGTTTGTCTATGAGCAGCTTTCTGAGCACAATAGTCTCTCAGGAGATAGGGATTTTAAATTGGTTTGTTTATATGAGCAAAACATTTTCATCTGAGGAGAGAACAAAGGCAAAAACAAAAAATAAAAAAAAATAAATTTTATATGACATATTACTAATTGCATCAGTAAAATCTAATTGTTAAACCATAGACTCTGTAGCTAGCTTCCTTTCTCTCTTAGTCACAGAAATCAAGCCAAATCTTAGAGCTTTCTAGGATAGTTAAGAAGCTATGCTAAACAGTATGCTTGCAGGCGCTCCCTCTTACCACTGCAAGGTAAGTTTAAAGTACTACTTAATAATGCCTGCGTCTTGGCACTTACACTAAGCTATACTAAGTCACATGATGTTGGACTTCCACCACCTCCTGAAAATCTGTAGAAATCAGAAAACTCCATTTGTTGTTTAGAGCATCTGAAGGCTTTCCTTAACTAACACATCATGCTGCATATGGTGGCTGTCTCCTCCTTCCATCTTCAAGCTCTACTCCTAATGAAGCTTCACCAGGTTTTAATAAGAAGACTCTCTCCCTTCAAGGCCCCATCATGTTGTCTTTGGTATGGCATGTCTCTCCTAATGGCCTTACAATGCTCATTCTGAAGGGCGATTGCATATAAGCAAGCTCTTTCCCCCAAACCAGATGCATCTGGCCTCTGTCTTCAGTGTATAGTATGATGAGCTAGCTATACTTTATACTGTAACTATACATCAGCCATATGTTTTCTTCGAAAAGTCTTAACCATTTTCCCTTGAAACTACAAATTTTTTTATTTCTATAAACAGAGCCTTTACTAAATAAGGAGTTTTATAGCAGAAACGGATTTAGAATCAAATCTTCAGCTAAACTCCTTTATGCTTCTGTAAAGGTAATGGGAGAGAGCCTTCTTTTAATTGATTTGACTTTCCCTTTTAAAACTTTTAACACAACATATTGATATTCTACTCACCTCTAGTGTTTGTTCAATGAATTTTTGAAATCTGGTAAGTGTGGGATCTGCATCTTCCTAAGAGTGCATATCTGAGGTGAAGGAGAAAGAACAAGGACCAGGTATCCTTTTGGTCTTTAACTTCTTCATGGCTACTGTAGCACCTTAGAAGACTGTTTAATGGGAAAAGAAGAACACTTCACATTTGCATTTAACTTAGATCTTTGGAATATCACAGTTTCAAGAGTATAAAAGGCAAAATCACCTCTTTATTATGCTGCAATCAAAAAAGATTAAATGTTATGTCGAGACCACAGCCAGCACCATTAAGTGGACTGGTGTGAATTAGGATACAGACCTCCCCAAAACCACTTTATGAATATGCGACTGTTAGCATGCCATTTGAGAAGGGGTGAGAAGGGCCAGCAAACTTATTACAAGTCATTGAGCTGTGGATATAGATCCGTATTTCAAACCCAGTTAACCTGGTCCAAAACCTGCTCTGTCTGTGCAATGTGACCCAGCCAGGCCAGGTATGTTTGCATAAACTCAAGCTCCAGTGATGTGCCTACCCAGATGGCCTAATGGCAAATCACAAATCCCAGCTCAAAGTAGAGCCCTACAGCTGCTAAAGAACTAGCTGCTCAGAGCAAACAGGAAACTGACTCCCTTCATTCTGGAAAGTGTTTCCAATTTATTAAGGCTGTGTATGTCAAACAAGAATATTTTCTAGAACAAGAAGGGTTTGTTTTTTTTTTTTAATGAGCATTGATGTTTTGCCTGCATGTATGTCTATGTGAGGGTGTCAGATCCCTTGGAACTAGAGTTACAGACAGTTGTGAAGTGCCACCTGGGTGCTGGGAACTGGCTGGAAGAGCAGCCAGTGCTCTTAACCACTGAGCCATCTTCTCTCCAGCCATTTTTTTTAAAAGACAGGGTCTTACCCAGGCTAGCCTTCAACTCAGTATTTGACCCAAAATGACCTTGAACTCTTGGCCCTTTGGCTTCAACCCTCTGAAATGCTAGGAATATAGGTATGCACTACCACAACCAGTTTCTGAGGTGCTGGATGCAGAACCCAGTGGTTTGCTTATGATAGACAAGCACTCTACCAACTGAACTATATCCTATCCCCAGAATCAGACATTCATAAGCATCATAGAGACCTGAAACTGTAGGGTAAGAGGAGTTAGTTACTGAGAGATAGTGCAACTGCTGGACTTTGAATTTGATTAAGTTGACTAATTGCCTTCTAAAAATCTGCTCTAAATTTTGAAAGTAATAATAAATTATTAATTGAAACAGTTGCTTAAGGCAACAAGATGCTTCTTTTGTGAATTAAAAACCCAGTCTCTGAGAAGATTGTCTGAGAGTGTCTTTCACAAATAGAGAAGAGGGTTTGCAAAACCAGTGTCTGGGCAGTCAGAGAAACTGCAGTTGGAGCAGCCCCCAGCATGAAGTGTGCTCATGGCCCACAGAGGCCCTGTGTCCTTCCGGGAGTCTCCAGCAGTCCACAGCACAGACACTTCCTGCGAATGTGCTAATAGGCCTTATGAGAGAGCTCTGTAACCACCCATCTGTCACTTTTTAACAGACCTGATTGGCAAGCACTTGTAACAACTGACATCTGTTCTCACTTATTGATATGCAGATTTATGGTAATTGCCATAAACAATAAGACACAAAATTACCTAAGGTGAACATTAAATTAAATTTTGATGCCCTTCTCCTTAGAAATAATTTTTTTTAATCTTAAATTTCGAGTAGGAATTTGGTGCATCTGTTTTGAACATAATTTCCTCATTTTGGAGGATTTTTTCTTCTTTAGTAATGAATGAAAACTTAAATCTCCTTACTCCCACATTTTTTCTTTTGTTGTCATCATAGTGACTCACTTTTAGATTTCCTAAAACTTAAGTTAGTTACCTTACTGCCCTGGGTTTGAGAGGTGCCCAGCTGAGCACAAGTTAAATGTGGCCATTTTTCTTCTCAGAAAAGCTGTTTGCCAAGCAGGAACCAGCTGCCAAGAAGGGTAGCAGGCGCCTTCCAGTCTGGAACCCTTTCCTGGTGAAGGGGCAAGTCTGAGTGGAGGTGGGAGAAGAGCCCACTGCAGGGGGCTGAGGAAGAAGGAAAGGCAGGGAGCTCTCCTCACCACAGGAAGGAGGGAAAGAAACCACAGTGTGGATTCCAAATGACTGGAAGCAAAGGCTGCCTGTGGAGCCCAGGGAGAGTCAGACAGAGTCAGTAAAGGGAGGAGAGAACATCTGTGGGTGGGGAGCAGCTTAAGGCAGAGGGTAATCTCTGCTCTGGAAAAGTCTGGTGAGGTTGGGAAGCTCACTGAACCTCTGAGCTTGCTACACCTGCTTTCCTTACATGGGGCCCTTACCTTCTCTCCAGACATCTGACCCTAGAGATAAGGGATAATAAATGACGTGTCTGATTTTGAGTGAGAATGCCCTGGCCAAGGACCAGTTTGTGGCAGAAAGAGCCCAGACCTGTCACCAGGGATGTGCTGTTGTCAGTGAAGCGTTGAAAAGTACCATGCCCAGTAAGTTTCCCAAGCTCCTCCTGGTCACCTAGGATCACACCCATTATAAACAGAATACAAGATGTCGGGAGCTTTTAGACCACAGACTGATGGGAGATGGCCACAGAGAGGCATGGCCAGAAGAGGTGGCTGACCTGTGTCAGACTGGGTCGAGAGAGAAAGCACTGTGCCCTGTGCTCACCTACCAAGCATCCTTGTGTTCAGCTGGTGTGGTAACACAGTCAAAGGAAGATAAGGGAGCTTCTCTCAGGCTTCAGGGCTGTCCTGTGGCACTGCCTAGCTTCCATCTCTGTTGAGTCCACTCTTCAGCTGTACCTGTAGGAACATGAACACAGGCTCTCTGGCTTCTATTTCCTGTGTGTTTGTGTGTGTGTGTGTGTGTGTGTGTGTGTGTGTGTGTGTGTGTGTGTGGTGTTTACATTGAAAAAGAGGATCTTTTTTTTCCCTACCATTCCTTAGTTCCAGTTTCTTCTTGGTATCTCATATCATATAATTACTGCACCATCTGTAGAAATTTCATTCAATTTTTCCCCCAGAACTTAAGTCTTTTTCAGTTATCTTGGTAAGTCCAAGGTTATATATTCTGGGATCCTTCACAGAAAAAAAGTTTCATACATAACAAGCACACTTTTTTCCCACAAACCTTAGGAGGTTCATGAACTGCCTGAACCCCATCAGTGGACTTTGAGCTACATGGGAGAAAGGATCCATAAAGACTTTAGCATTGAGAAAGAGGCCACAGTGATCTATCAGTCTGCTGAGGCAACTGTAACCAGTTCTCTGCTGTGTCTGAGATGAGTAAAAGAACAGGGGAAGATGGGTAGAAAGAGATGAAATTAAGAAATGAAACAACTGATTCAGAAAGATGATGGAGCGCAACGTTTGAAATGGTCCCTGGTCCACTTAGTTCTAAGCAAGATTACCCTGAGTTTCAGGTACCGTAAGCAGTGTTTCTGCAGTGCTGTCTGTAAGGTCTGACATTTCCACCAAACAGGACTTGCATTAGGTCATAACGGCCAAATGACTCACTGGACAGCTTTGGTTGTCTGCAATTGTATTGGAGGTTAACAAGACCACTGCAGTAACCATGAGGAACAGGGAAGTTCTGTGTCCCAGCCATATTTCCTTTTGAAATTTTATGCTGTACACTTGTCCCTTCTCTTTCTCCCTGCTCCTTCTAAAGTCTTATGAGGTGCAGGTTAGTCAAGTAAATGGGAACTACAGCAGAAAGAAGAAAAGGCAAAAGAGCCCTAGGCGAGGACCAGGACAGAGAGGACCAAGGGAAAGGCTGAACTGGAGGAGGGAGACAAGCAGAGAAAGAAGAGAGCACAGAGCGCTCTCAGATCTGCAACTGCCCCTTCCAGAAGCGGCTTCTGAGGGCTAGGCGTGGTGCTTTGATCTTTGCATACTTCAGGTCCCTGTCTGTGACCTACTCAGCAGCAGTGCTGCATATACCATATGGTTTTGTTATGAATCCTGAGACCACATGTAAAGCAGAGAAAGGCGTGCAGGTCCCTGCTTTGCGCTCATTCTCATGATCTTTACTTGAGATAATATTGTTGTTACTAGCTGAAGTTAAGAGAACTTACTCAAGGCTAAGACAATTGAAAGGTCACCAGATATTGACAAATGGCCTTTACTGTCCTTACAAAGAAATCCGGAGTTTGTGGCTTTGTGACAAAGCATTGGCAGGACCCCAGCACCCCAAAAGGTGGTGGGGCTAGGTGGCAAGAAGCTGTTCCTCCCCGCTTCTGGCATTGGCTATGCACAAGCCAGAAGTTTGCACTGTGAGGTTGGTTGCATAGGCATCCTTTGTTTCCTTTACAAAATGTTAGCAAGGTAATAGCCATTAACTCTTGTCAGGCAAATACAGTGGGGCAGACCCAGTTTCAGAGAGCTGAAGTGTGCTGCTTCTGCCTCACAGCCACCACCTGCCACAGCAAAGCCTTATTGGAACTTCAGCTCAGACACCGCACCCACTGAACAAGGCCACTCCCGAAAAGCTTGCTATCCCTGGGCCGAGGCTTCCTCACAGCTTAAAGCAGACATATTTCAAAGAGTATGCACTTGGACTTAACAGCTGCCATGTCCCTGCTTACTAATCCATGCTGTTTGGTTGTCCTCTGAGC
>NC_034605.1:3999906-4010440 GCF_900095145.1 Mus pahari | reverse complement strand
GAGAGAGAGAGAGAGAGAGAGAGAGAGAGAGAGAGAGAGAGAGAGAGAGAGAATGAGAGAATATGTCTGTATACTACCATGTACATGTGGAGATCAGAGGCACCTTGCAGGAGGTAGTTTTCTCCTTCTGCCGTGTGGTCCTGAGGATGGATTTCAGGCATCAATGCAAATACAGCTAAAGTGATTTAAGGCAGTGCCAGTTTCTGCTCCTCCCATAATGAGTTCCTACTGTGCATATAATAAGATAAATCTGAAAACAACTATAATCACTAACATTCAGAGAGTATTTACTTAGATCATGCCAGAGTAATTTGCGTTCATCATATTTATTTGTATAACTCCCTGCATTCAGGTACAGTTAGCCTGGCCACCAAGAAACGAAGAGGCTAAGTCATTTGCCTACATCTACATATCTGGAAAAATAACAGAGCCAAGATTAGAAGCCCTGTCAGTTGAATTTTAGAGCAGGAACATTTAAGCAATGAACTATAATTCCTTTGTGATATCTGTACACCTGTAAGATTAGGGAGTGTGGAGTTTACCCAAGGCTTGTCCTGCAGCCACCTCTGCCCACACCTCCCCATTCTCATGACAGCTAAGTCCCCATTACCCTGGCAGGTCTGTACAGAATCCTCTCTTAACTTCCATAATTACCTCTGTAACCCTGAGAGAAGACAGCAAGAGTTAGTATACCCCCATTGAGCTGTCTGTTTAAAAGTACTGGGTACAGTGCAGGAACCCCTTCTTAGTACTAGATCTCTAGTAGTAGAAGATGATCTCATTAACACTCAGAGATCATCTGAGAAACCGAACCCTGTTTCTATTCAAGGCATAATTGGACATATCCCTGAGGCACTTCTGATGAGCAAATCACAGGATCAAGTGCAAGGGTTTAGATGGTGTGTTTTGTGTGTGTGTGTGTGTGTGTGTGTGTGTGTACACTCAATTTCATTTTAGAAACTGGAAAATTTGGGCCTGTGGCTAATATCACTTTTCTCTTTCCTCTACAGGCATGAATGCTTTACAGTTACAGAACCTGGCAACGCTGGCTGCTGCTGCAGCTGCTGCTCAAACCTCAGCCACCAGCACCAATGCAAACCCTCTGTCTAGCACAAGCAGTGCCCTGGGAGCCCTCACGAGCCCCGGTGAGTGAGAAGCTTGGCTCTTCACCACATGACAAGATCTGTGTGCACGCATGACTTCATACACCGTGAGGCAGGGAGTTAGGTTGGTGTCGGGAAGCCTGCACAGGGTCTCTGGCTTATGATAGTTCCTACTTTCTTAAGGAGAAACTTGAATGGATGTGTTTATTTTCCAAGCATAAAACGAGACACGTTTTCAATGAAGAACTTCACAGTCTCTTTATTTTTACAAACGTTTCCTTTCTTTCTTCTGATACTTAGGTATTAATTACTACAGCAACCCTCAGTCTCACGCTCCACTTTTGTGTCCTGTTCTCTTAAAGGGGAAAAAAAGTTTAAGAATTTTCTAGTGGTTCTCAAACTCTGATCTCTTCAGTGTTGACTTTCACACCAACTCTATCCTGTACCTTTGAGTAGTAAAGGACATTGTGCATTCATTTATGGTCACATTCTGCTTATGTAATTGGATATCTTTTTTTCTTAGAAAGTTTGTTAGCCTTATTCAATGGCTAGTAACATTTTTTTCTTTTTTGTACAAGAAAGACCTAATAGGGTTGCATACTTATCATTGAATTGTTTACTCTATTTTTAAAAAATAAAAAGAAACCAGAATGTTTTATTGGCTTCCTTCTCTGGATTTCCTGGTCCTCTCCTCTGTAGCCTACAAGGGACTGTGCTTCAGCATCTTGCTTCTAACTTTGAAAGTCCATGACCTTCTATCACATGTGTCCAGATGATTAGCTAAGTGGTGACAGAACTTTATTGTAATTGTGCAAGGTTTTCTTATGGAAAAATAGGAAATGAGTGCTACAGCGTATTCCCGACAGCTTTCTCAAGAAGTCTGACTTCGGGAAGCAATGAGACATGTTCCTCAGACCCATAGGACTGAAGGGAGAAACAGCCCTTGGATCTTTATAAAGCATTATTTATCTAGAAGGAAAAACCCAAGCAGTGTTTATAAGAATCTCCTGAATTTATCCCTAATGTGCTAAAATCTCCAGACAACAGACCATGTGTATGATTTAATTCTTTCAAGTACTTAAAAAATACACCATTACTCTATGTGGACTTTACTTTTTGGAATAATGATATTCATGAAAAATCAACTTTTGGGGAGGATTGGTTTTCACATTTTTATTGGAGGGCAACAGGGAAGGGGCCTCTTCCATCAGCAGGAGCATTCACAGGTTCTGCAGCCATTCCAGGCTTGGGCCCAGAGGCTCCTGAGGGCATGTTCCTATTATCTCGCACAGGCAGCTGGTAGGGTGTGGCTGGTATGAGGGCTAACCATGGGTCCAGTCAGAGAACAAAACCATCAGCATTGGCTCCTTTGTCCAGGCATTCATTCTTGAAGAAGGTGGAGATTCTTCTGGCCATCTTGGTCTTCATAGAGACTGAAAAGTCAACTTTGACAGTATTTTCAAGAAATGAATGTATAGCTTTATTAGCTCCTTTAGTGACCCTATACTAACTACTTTCCTTATTCTGGAAAAAAACATCTTAAGCAGATGTTTTACTTGCTCAGAGTTCAAGGGTATAAGTGTATCATGATTGAGATGTCATAGCTGCAGGACCTTAGACTGCTGGTCACATTGTATCTACAGTCTGAAGAAAGGATGAATGCTGGTACTCTGCTCATGGTCTCCTTTTTATTAACCCCTCCCAATCATAGAACAGTACAACCCACATTCAGTTAAACATCTCTGGAAATATTCTCACAGACACAGCTAAAGGTTTGTCTCCTGGATGGTTCTAGATCTTGTAAAGCTGACAGTCAATTTTAAGCATCACAAACAACTTTAACATTATTAGTTTCTCCCTTATGAAAACAACAGTGATTTCCTTAAAATATATTACATGTGAAAATATTATAATTCATTAACTAATATCTGTAAGATATAATGGTAGACAATGTCTTTGTGTTAGAAAAATGGCAAATTGAACCAGAAATACATAATACTTAGGAGTCTTTAAGTCTTCAGGAGACCTCAGAAAATAAGAAATAAATATTAATTTAAATGACATAAGGCTGTTGATAGTGATAAAACTGAGTAAGGTATATGAAGGATCTGAAGGACTAAGCCCTCTGTCAGAAGGTAACGTTTGTGCCAAAGCCTGAATGAAGTGAAAGAAACTGTGTAGTCTTCAGAAAAGGGCAGATGCAGTGAGGGAGGGAGGAACTTAGAGTGAGAGTAAGTTGGCAAGGGTACTTTTGGGAAGGGGGGGAACAGCGGTGCTTAGCTAGGTGTGGTGCCTCACACCTTTAACCCCAGCACTTTAAGCAGAGGTGACTAGGTCTCTATGTGATTCATCTCTCTGAGACCAGCCTGGGCTACTAATGGGTTCTAGGAGAGCCAGAGAAAATATCGAAACACTGTCTCAAAAAGAGAGAAAGAGAGAGGGGGGAGGGGGAGGAAAGGAGAGGGGGNGGGGAAGGGAGAGGGAGAGGGAGAGGAGAGAGGCCCATGTTACTGGATCCATAGCTGTTTGTGTTAGCTCTCCCATCACTGACAGAATGAACGCCTGACATAACTTGTCTTACCTATGATTCAGAGGTTCAGTCCACAGTCATCTTGGCACTGTTTCTGAGCCCATCACAGAGAACTTCACTGTTAGTGGGAGTATAGATGAGAAGGCTATTTGTCTAATGGCAACAGGAAGTAAAGACAAAATACAGGAAGTGGCCAGGAAGATACAACTTCTAATACGTCCTAGTGACCTACTTCTAGGTAGGTCCCAACTCCAGAAGTTAATATAAGTTTACAAAATCGTGCCACTAGCTAGGGGATCTCTCAACATCTGAGTCTATAGGAGACTTTTCAGATACAACTATAATACCATTTCAGACAATACTTTAAAAATCACGAGTTGTTTATTTTGTATTGTATTTTTGGGTTTTTAAGACAGGGTCTCACTGTTTACCTCTGGCTGGCCTGGAACTCAGAAAGATAAGCCTCTCTCTCTCCTAGGTGATGGCTTTAATACATGTGCCACCATACCTGGCTACAAATTTTATTTGAAGTCTCTTAAAACAGAGGGTGCTCAGTCTAAGAGGATGGCCTGTGTCAGAAGGGAAGTTTAATTATTTGAGAACATCTCATATTCTTATAGCCAGAGAGAAAATGTATGTGAAGATGTTTTTGCCTCCCTCCTGCTGTGGTCACAGTGTCCCATTAGCACGAAGTCCTTCTCAGTCTTCCTGGAGCAGCCCGCTGCCCTTCAGTAAGTAGATGCTGCTGCCTGAGGGCCACTTGAAAGGGGTTCCCTGCAAAGAACGCTCTTCATAAGAGCGAAGAGGACTTCATTAGAACCTCTAAGTGTGACAGAAAAAACTATTTAAAACTAAATTTTTGATTATTTTTCCTATGTAACTAAAAACTTTTTTTATTCAAATAGAAGTAAATGTCCCTGATTTAAGTAAAAGTCCCTAACTTCCAGCAGGGACTTTTTCAGAGATGTAGAAAATATGGTTAGTAACGTTAGTAACATTCCTGCCTCTATTCTTCTTCAGGATGATTGCTTATAAGATAAAGTGTTCCATGCCATCACAGGGTGAGTGCTATCACTCATATTTTAAAATGATAGTCCAGTGAGTTCACTGTCTGTACCATGAACAGTCCTACTGTAAAATACATGAAGCCTCATCTCTTCACGTCTACACAGGGCTTGAATTTACCCTGTGTTTAAATGTGTCTCGTAAGTTCCAGATAAATTCATCTACAAAGGAAAAGGACAATTTAATCCCCAAACTATTAATTTTTTTCATAATTGTAAATTTATCTTTTCAATTTTGCATACTGAGAAAAAGTCTCCCTACAGCATTATTATAAATGATTTAAAATAGTCTTGGCTTTAAAACATGAAAGATTAAGCCTTAATTTTTGTTTAAAAAAATCCCCTTAAGCAATAAATAGGTTCCTTTGTCTCATGGCCTTGAAATAAAAATTAAAATAGTTTAAATTGCCTGTGGTTAGAATAAGTGTTTCATGCAATTATCAGATAGTAGTGAATAAAATTAGAAATTAAATCATGAAAGAATAAAAAGCAGGTAAGTGCATATTGTTCCTTTTATGAGTTCCTCGTGGGTCTTCTGGAACCTAATTTAATCGTGTTTCTTTTCTTTTGATAGGCTAATTTTTCCTTTATTTACTTCAGTCGTCTATTTAGTTAATTAATTCTTGGGTCATTTCTTATTACCCACTTTTGAGCCTGTTTTTGAGAAGTATGTTTGTTTTACAGAAATAGACAAACTGTATGTCCAGCAGATAGCGAGGTATCACAGGCAGTAATATTTGTCTCCTGCAGTGTTTAGAGATGAGTTGTTTTTCTCTGCTAATGTTCAGAGCTTGGAAATTAGCATTACTTTCACCATATGTGAACTTTTCTTCGGCATTTTCTGTCTAAAACCTAATACCACAATATCATACTTGCCTACTGTGTTATTTCTTAGCCTCCTGTTTTCTTTCTTTCTTTCTCTTTTTTTTTTCTTTCTTTCTTTCTTTCTTTCTTTCTTTCTTTCTTTCTTTCTTTCTTTCTTTCTTTCTTTCTTCCTAAGAAAAAGATGTTTTAAAATTCTCCCAATGTTTCTGTAAGTGCAGACTCAGTCAAGTGCACACTTCAAGATAATGGAT
The DNA here is from genome assembly GCF_900095145.1 of Mus pahari. Taxonomy (NCBI): domain Eukaryota; kingdom Metazoa; phylum Chordata; class Mammalia; order Rodentia; family Muridae; genus Mus; species Mus pahari. The sequence continues at coordinate 4,004,667 of NC_034605.1, read as the reverse complement.
AATTTCTTTCAATAGCATAAGCCATTTTAAAATGTCAGGAAGCATTACTTTACTCCCACTGCTGGCTCTTCAAAGAGTTTTCCCTTTAAACTCTTGGCAGTCTTTCTCCCTATCTTCAGTCTCCTTGAAGACTGCAACAGTCTGAGTTCCAGGGAAATGTTGATGTGACCTGGTGGAGCACTTAAGGCAAGAGAAAGGGAGGGGTGTTTCATGGGCTCAGGCCGGTCATGCCCCCTCACACAGATGACTACGGAGTGGATGCTGTCCCTGTCATATCTGTGTCACTCGGGCAGATGCATATAACAAGATACAAAATCTGTCCCTAGAGGTTATCCTGTAGCCTTTCAGTTTGTAGGAGGCTTTGTTATCTTAAATGTGCCTGTATCTGCATCACCAGAAAACCTGTGCACTCTGTGGAAAGTGACTCACAGATTTCCCTGCCACACGTAGGAGACTTTCAGTGTGGCAAGTGTATTAAAGTGTGCTAGGCCCTACATTGCTCCCAAGCATTGACTTGTAGGTGTATGCCAAGGCCCAGAGCCATAGATAGAAAAGGCACACAGTGACACCTGAGCTTCAGGAAGTCCATGACTAAGCATGTCCACTGACCTGTTCTTCCTGCTGCCTTCCTACTCTGTGCACCCTGATAGGTGCAGTGCTGCATCTCAGTCCTGACACGGCAGCAGCATCCCTCAGCGGCCCTCAGCCTGCTTGGTCTGTCCTACAAATGCCATCTCTCCCCGCTGGCACTAGCCTAGTGGAGATACTTGTTTTCACTTCTTCTGTTACTACACAGGCCCCAATGCAATTTCCATGCTCTACCCTGTTGAGCACTTTAAATTTGGCTCTGTGTGATCTAAGCTAGTAAAACAACCTCCTTAGTGTGGCTTTCCAGGTCTTCCCTGCTCCTGGGGTGTCACTTTGCATCAGATGCCTGCTGTCCCTCCTTTCTTCTTGCACTCTGCCTTCCTAGAATGTCAGCATTCCTCCTTTGGCTCATTCTTGGAAAGCTCTCAGCCGTCTCCTGCTTAGAGCAGAGCTGATTCTTGACATGGCATGTAGGGGTAGAATTGACTTTTGATTTGTGTTGTTGAGACAAGATCTCTTATTTCCCTGACTGGCCTGGAACAACTCCCATAGATCTACCAGACTCTACGTCCTGACTGCTGGGATTAAAGGTGTACACCACCATGCCAGCTTAAAAGTGGCTTTTAAAAAACCACATATTACTATTTGTGTAAATCAAACTGAAGTAAAGGATTTTTTTAATTGCTAAAAATTGTTTCAAATATCTCAGTACTTACATTTTAATAATCACCACACATGTCTTCCTCATCAATTAAGTTTTCCATGGAGTATGGTTATCACTCTAACATAAATGCTTAACTAAGTCTAACCCCGAGTCAATAGAAGTCCCTTCATAGGGAGCTCCCAGAAAGGAGCTCCTTGAGGGCAGAGGAGATGGAAGAGAGGTGTCTACATGAGATAAGCATCCTGTGAATGTCATACCACTTTTCTTTCTGCTGCCAAAGTGCATGCTTCACCCTCCATTGTAACAACACTCATCATGTCTCTGTAAGATAATTGTTTAAACATATGCCTTTGTTCCACACTCTAGTCAGTGGTTCTCAGCCTTCCCAATGCTGCGATCCTTTAATACAGGATCTCAGGTTTAATACAATTGCTCAGGTTGTGGGGACCCCCCAACCATAAGGTTATTTTCATTGCTACTTCATAACTATAATTCTACTGCTTTTATGAATCGTAATGTAAATATCTGATATGTAGGATATCTGACATGCAACTCCAATGGAGTCTCAACCCACAGGTTGAGAACCATTAGTCTAGATAGGAATACACTTTCAAAGTAGAAAGTTTTTTGTTCATAGTTCCCCCTTGATTTGAAACATCACATCACACTAGTTTCTAGAGGCTTGGTTTGTTTATTTGTTTGTTTGTTTGTTTGTTTCTTTCTTTCTTTCCTTTTGGTTTTATTTAGTTTTGATTTGGCTTTTTTTTTTTGGTTGTTTTCTATTTTGTGGTTTTTATTTTTCAAAACAGGGCTCCTCTGTGTAGCCCTAGCTGTCCTGAAACTCACTCTGTAGACCAGGCTGGCCTCAAACTCACAGAGATCTGCCTGCTTTTGCCTAGGATTTTTTTTCTAATGTTTTGATTTTTTATGACAAGTGAAAAGTCTCCATGCAATGTATAAGCACCATTCATTCTAGTCTAGTACAGTGCCTGCATCTCTGAGGAGATACCCAAACGGGTCAGTGATGTTGACAAGGTCACATAGGACTTAGCTCCTGAGGAATCATAGCCATACTTTACCTGAGGACACTTCCTTCTAACAGGAAACAGAATTAATCAATGCTGACACCTTAGATCACAGTTATCTAGGGTAGTCTGGCCTTTTATTATAAGATTCTTACCAAGCATGGCCTTCAGGATGTTCTTATTTCATAATACAGAATAATACAGAATAAGGAAGCATCATTGATTGAGAGCACCTCATTTTCAGAACCAGGGACTCAAAGGTAGACTTTGAAAAATGACATAATCATCCTTAGCAAGCATCTGTTAGTTACATGGGTAGTACTCATTCCACATTGCAATGGAATACCTACATTGGTTAGAAAAAAATGAGATCCATTTAGCTTAGAATACTTTTTACTTGTAATGTACTTATAAAACATGGGCCATTTTATTAGTGCAGGAACCATATGCATAAGGAATAACTCAGTTTCATACCCTCCCATTGCTCCCCTCACACTTACTGTTTTTCATTGTTTATCATTACAAAAAGGAAATTAATCTCAAGGCAATCAGTTCGCCCCTATAGTAGCTATTTTTGTGTGTGTTTTGATTAGGCAGAGTCAAAACAGTAAAACAAGCTATTTATTTGTGGGGTTGAGGCAGTCATATCATTTTTACTACAGAAAAGACTGACATTCACCCCTTGTCTCATTGCTTCTAAGACTGACATTCACCCCTTGCCTCATTGCTCCTAAGTTGTACTCACTCATTTCTATAAGCTTCAACATTTTTGAGCTACTTTTTCTAAAAGTTTTCCACGCCTGTTCTCGGTCCTGACATTATAGAGCTCAATGGAATCAAGAATTACACGAGCTTCTCTAAGTCAGAAGACACGGTAGTAATTATAATCCCCTGATGCAGTGTTCATTCACTCAGCACATACTTGTTGAGGATCTCTTGTCAGCCTGGAATTCCTTTTCCTCTTTCTTTACCTTATGTATATGAACACTCTGCCTGCCCGTGTGCATGTGCACACAATCGGAGTTAGGGATGGTGGCGGGCACTGTGTCGGACCAGGACTTAAACCTGGGTCTCTGCACGATCAAGTGCTTTAAGCCACTGGCCTCATATCTGGAGTTCTTATAAGCACCTAACACACTGGTAGGCAAAGCTGACAAAAAATCTTATCTCATGCTACTGCTAGTTTTTTGAAAACTATTTTTTAATAAGACTCCCCATAGTAAAATAACTTTAGCCACCTTTAAGTATAAATTATAATTTTTGGCTTTAAGTATAAATTATAATTTTTGTACTCTTGAAAAAACTTTATGTAACATTTCTATTCTTTATACTAAAGTTTTTGACTTGGATAGAAATGAGGAAAGAAACTTCTAGTGTTCTTATCTTTTTCTTTTTTTTTTTTTTTTTTTTTTTTTTGTATAAAACAGAGTTTATTCATGACATGGGTAGGGGAGTAGAGGCAGAGAAAGGCAGAGAGAGACAGAGACAGAGACTGACACTGACTGGCCCTGACCATGTGGAGAGAGGGGAAGGGAATGCAGAGAGAGGGGGAACAAGAGGCAAGAGAGACAGCGAGCGTTTCTGATCTTCTTTAAGCTGTATGTTTATCTATGTATTCGGTGTAACCAGGAGCTCTGGGTAGATGTTGTCTTTATTTGTAGATTTGACAAGAAACAAAACTAGGAGCACAAGGATTTTGCCCTGGGAAGGTCTACTCCCACTCTTCCTTGGTAGGTTCCCAGTAGAAGCAGCACATGATAACCAAGGGTATATTATTTCTGTTAGGATATTAAAATCTGAGATTCTGAAAACCAGATAGTTAGAAATACAGTAGTCTTTCAGGGAGAGTTCACTCTGACAGGGACCAGGCACTGTGACTGAGGGAAAGCATGCAAGTATTTCTCAACCAAACTTTTTTCAAAATAGGGAGCCTCCTCTAAATTACACCTTCCATCAAGGAAAACAGTGAGTTGGGGATGAAGAGTTATCTCGGTGGTTAAGAACACTGGCTGCTCTTCCAAGGTCAATTCTTAACACCCTATGGCAACTCACAGCCCTCTGAAACTCCAGTTCGAGGGGATCCCATCCCCTCTTCTGGCTTCCACAGATACTAGGCACACATGTGGTACACAGACATACATGCAAGGAAAACATTCTCATGTTTAAAATATTTTTTTCATTTTTTATTGGATATTTTCTTTACATTTCAAATGTTATCTCCTTTCCCAGTCCCCCCCCCAAACTCCCTATTCCATCCCCCCTCCCGGACTTCTGTGAGGGTGTTCCCCACCCACCCACTCCCACCTCCCTGCCCTTGAATTCTCCTACACTGGGGCATCTATCAAGCCTCCCCAGGACCAAGGGCCTCTCTTCCCATTGATGCCCAACAAGGTCATCCTCTGTTACATATGCAGCTGGAGCCATGGGTTGTTCCGTGTGTACTCCTTGGTTGGGGGTTTAGTCCCTGCAAGCTCTGGGGGGGGG
>NC_034605.1:3953980-3997247 GCF_900095145.1 Mus pahari | reverse complement strand
TTCCTCTGTTGAGGGACATCTGGGTTCTTTCCAGCTTCTGGCTATTATAAATAAGGCTGCTATGAACATAGTGGAGCATGTGTCCTTATTATGTGTCCAGTTGGAACATCTTCTGGGTATATGCCCAGAAGAGATATTGTTGGGTCCTCCGGTAGTACTATGTCCAATTTTCTGAGGAACCGCCAGACTGATTTCCAGAGTGCAGACCTGAGACTCTTAATAGCTTGAACTAATTTAAGCTTAATAAAGCCAAACAGCGGAAGGAATCAAGCTGTTTATGGCTCACCACAGAGCCATACTCAGACTTATGTAAGTAGGATCCACCTGTGCCCCATACTTTGCTTTGGTGACCTGTCATTCTCAGGAGAAGCAGTCCCTGTGCTAATTTCTCTGTTGAATGCTGCTAATGCTGCTGCTGCTGCTGCTGCTGCTGCTGCTGTTGTCGTTGTTGTTGTTGTTGTTGTTGTTGTTGTTGTTGTTGTTGTTGTTTGGGCTGCATTGTTTAAAAAGAAAATCTATTTACAGACTGACTCTTTAATTCCTTGTTCTTGATCTTTGTTCTTAGTGTTCCTGGATAAGTATCAGTGATGCATTTTTGATTATCAATCTTTACAGTCCCTGTACTATACAGCAAACCCACACCCCGTCCTCTCGTGATATTTGTGTTAACACGAGGGGTATGTTTTCTGTCTAGCATAACTATGTACTTAGATTTTTAATCTGCAAAATTTCCTCTGTTGCTGTGAAATACAATTTTACAGTATTACTAGCACTGGTGCAAAGTATTAAGTATGGATTATCTAAGTATGTTCTTAATAGATGGGAAAAATAAAACATAATTTTACACATATGTCCATAGAATTCTGTTATCTAGTGTAACACTTGAAGAACTTTTTGAACCAGTGGCCTCGCACATGATAGGCAAGTGCTTTGTCACTAAGCCATAGCCCAGCCCTAAAGTTCTGCTGAGACAACCTGAAGTCCATAGCTTCCTTTTTATTTATTTAGTAGGAATTGAATCAAGAACTTCACTCATACTAGTCAAGCAGAAACTTTTCTTTTATAAGATTTATTTATTTATTTTATGTATGTGAGTACACTGTAGCTGAACAAGTGGTTGTGAACCTGCATGTGGTTGTTGGGAATTGAATTTTTAGGACTTCTGTTTGCTCCGGTCAGCCTGGCTCACTCAATCCCTGCTTACTCCAGCCCAAAGATTTTTTTGTTTTGTTTTGTTTTTTGTTTTTTGAGACAGAGTTTCTCTGTATAGCCCTGGCTGTCCTGGATCTCACTCTGTAGACCAGACTGGCCTCNAACTCAGAAATCTGCCTGCCTCTTCCTCCCAAGTGCTGGGATTAAAGGCATGCATCACCACCACCCAGCCAAAGATTTATTTATTATTATAGATAAGTACACTGTACCTATCTTCAGACACACCAGAAGAGGGCATGAGATCCCATTATGGGTAGTTGTGAGCCACCTTGCAGTTGCTAGGATTTGAACTCAAGACCTTTGGAAGAGCAGTCAGTGCTCTTACCCACTGAGTCATCTCACTAGCCCAAGCAGAAACTTTAGAAGAATAACTAAAGGAGTTTTCATTTTGTGTGTGGATTAATTCATGAACTCATTATAAATTATGTACCAGAGACACATAGAAAAATAAGCAAAATGCTGCAAACTGTAAGACCTAGTTGGAGAGTATTCAGACAGGCAAAATGCAGGTCAGCGGCAGGAAGGATTGTCCTGAGGAAATGAGAATTTTGAAGAGAAAACCTCTCCCTAGAAGACTGCTGTATTTCTAACTATTTGGTTTTCAAAATCTATATTTCTAGCTATTTGGTTTTAATTATATTTTAAATAATATTTAAGCCAAAATCTTAAGAATTAATAGGATTTTTTTTTGCAGGTAGAAATAGAATGAAAGACATGTCAAATGTGAACATGTAGGTAAAATGATCTGATCAGAAAATGGATCTTCTCATTTATTTCAAAGTATGAGATCCACAGAAAATAATAACCATGGAGGACTCTGAGAGCTGGAGCTTAGGGACAGAAGCTGATGCAGCATTGAAGAGCCAGCCATGTGTGGGCCTCAGCCCTAAGGATGTCAGTCATTAGACTTAGCACCAGTTTGAGGTGAAGAAGATCAAAAGAAGGATAAGAGATGACCCCAGCTTGTGTAGTTTTGGTGGGCAGCAGGGCAGTGCTTATGGTGGTAGAAAGGTGTTTAAGGGCAAAGATACCTTTGTAGTATGATTTATCACATGACAAACTGAGCCTTGCTGGGATATATCAAACAAGTTGACTAGCTTATCCTCACAACTGGAGTGAACTGAAAATCAGCTACAGGGACAAAACTGCATACATAAACTTAAAGTAAGTCATTAAAGTACCAGCTACAAGGAAATAGAGGACTGTGTGTATAAATCCTGTCTCTGTACGTGTGGGATAGACAGATGGAGCAAGACATAGAAAGAAGCTCTTCAAATGATCAGGTCTCAAGAAAGCCACACGGGAACAGGTAAGAGCAGCAGAGTGATGGTGTGGTGGCCTCTCTGCGGAATAGCCACCTATCTACACTAGCAGGGCAGAGGTCAGCGCTATGGGCAGAGAAGAGAGAGCTAAAGACTGAAATTGCAGACAACTTTTCCATGGAACTTGGAGATATGGCTCAGCATTTGAAGGCACATACTTCTCTAACAGAGGATATGAGTTAAGTTCCCAACACCCACTTCAGGACACTGACAACCATCCAGTTCCAGGAGATCAAATGCTACTGGCTTTTCTAGGCATCTGCATTCACATGTGCATACCCCACCCACCCCCCATATACACACATACAGAGAGAGAAAGGGGGAAGGGGGAGGGAGGGAGGAGGAAGGAGAGAGAGGAGAGAGAGATTCTTAAAAGTTTTTGAAAATTGCATCATTGCTAAGGAAATGGTTTTTAAGATGGACAAAGCATAAATATTTTTTCTAGACTGAACGGAAGAATCCAGAAACAAGAGGTAAGCATGGCACTGAGGGATTAGGGTGGGAAGGCAGAGTGGAGGGCTGTGACAGTCACAGAACACTCCCTGGACATGTGAGTCCTATGCTGATCTCACAGATGAATCTCTCTGATAACACTCCCCAGCCCTTGCCTTTTCCTCTCTCCAAGCACCAAAGTGCACAGGATAAAAGGCGGGCCTTAAAACAAAGAACTGGTACATTTAGAGCTTTCCAACTGGCACTAACAAGTCTTTCCAAAGATTAGATGTTAGCCTGGCCATTCTGCCCAGTACTTTCAACCCAGCTAAATAGGACTTACCCCTGGAAGCCCTCAGGAAAAAACAAGAGAACTTGGGCTCACTGGGTCAGTATTTCAACCCCAGCCAAGTGTATTATAGATCCTGCCTTGATTTGTCTACCTGGTTAACATCTTACGAATGCCTTTCCCATTCTCAGTTCTCCTTCCAAAGCCTGTTTTTTGGGACTGTACTTGGAATCCACCCCCTTTTCTGTGTGTATGCTTTCCAAAGTGATAAGTATTGGGGGAAATGCATCCATAGCCAGGCCAGTACATCTCCACCGCCTGGGAAGCTGAGGCAGAAGGAGCGCAAGTTTAAGGCCAGCCTCGTCCACTTAGTAAGACCTGTCATCAAAGAGAGCTGAGGCTAATCTCGCTAATACAGCACTTGCTCGGTCCTCTGTACAATTCCTAGGACTGCAGAATATGGGGAGAGAGGGGGTAACTCATTGAGTGTAAAACTGGACTTGTAACAGCCCCATAAGTCTGCCTTTGATGACTATGTGTAGTCCTGCTTCAATGAATCTGCTAGTCATGGATTAAAAAGAGCTTCTGAGGCATGAGGAAAACTCAGCAGAATTGGGAACATACCAGAAGTTGGAGCAGGAAAGTACTTATCTCACATCTAGGTGAAATGTTTAGTATCTAGGTCTGGAAACAGAGAGATTCCTAATCAGGGTAGAAGTTTAAAAAACAGTATATATATAGTTTAAAAAGTTTAAAAAACAGTGTGTGTGTGTGTGTATATATATATATATATATATATATATATATATATATATATATATATATATAATGCCCTTGTCATTATACAGATTGCTGACACCTTGAGAAGAGTCAGTAGAGCTAATCACTTAATTTTCTCACTTTTAAGATGGAATTGTTTCACTTTCCTCATTGAAATACTGAGGTGTAGTATACATGAGTTTATATACATATGCGTACATATATACATACATATATGTTTGCATACAGCACTGTTCCTGGAGGACTGAGGAAGTCAAACCCTTCTGCAGGCTTCCTATAAGTGCTAGAATATGACTAGAAATGCTAGTGCTATTTTCTCACTGTTCCCCTTTAGTGCTCCCACAATGCTTAAAATGCAGGCTGGAAGACTAAGCTCTCCTGGCCAAAGACAAAGCAGCACTACTGGGTAAACAGAGTGAGGCACCCATGTCTGACTGCTGGCTACTTACAGAGACAAAGCTTTGCTGATATGCATTCTCTTACTGATAAGCCCACATCTCTGTTTCCAAATGACATGAACTTTTGAGATTCTGTTACCCAAAGGAAAGATGCTGTCATAGCAATGGTCATCCTCTTATCTGGGAAAACTCTCCCTTTCTACCATGAGGAAGGCCAGGCATTAGGCAGGTCATTACTAAAGCACTCACACTCTTGTTCCCTGGGGCCACAGTCTGGTCATATCTAATAAGCACAAAAGTCCTCATGGTCATCTCTCCAGACACCTTCTTCATAATCCTGACAAGGAGCCAGAGGCTAAAGGATAGTTTGTCTGAGGAGAGGATGCTTGCCAACAGGTGTTGAGACAGTTACTTCTGCACTATGAAAGACTTGGGCAAGAGTTTCTAGAAAACAAGTCCTCTGTTTCTGGATCTCTATATTTCCATCTTCTCACCCCTGTCAGTAGTTGTCAACTTCATTTTCAGTCTATAGCCATGACCATTGTAAAAGCACAAGTCTGTCTGGGGGCAACTGAGCAGGGTAACATACTTTGTTAAAGACAGGATCTCACTAAGTATCTCTGGCCAGCTTGAACACTATTAGACCAAGCTGGCCTTGAACTTAGAGAGATCCAACTGCATCTGCCCCCGCCTCTTGCCCTCTTCCCTCTGCCCTCTGCTCTCTGCTCTCTGCCCGCCTGTCACTGCTTCCCAGTTGCTGGCATGTAGCATGCCCCACCACAGCTGGCTTAGTACTTTTATTTTTATAAATCATGAACAAAATAGTATTTAGGTATCAGTGATCTCTTTTTTTCTACTCCATTCTTAACAGACCTGTGTGAGGTAAAATTATATAAAATGACTTTCAAACCCGAGCCCTCAGAGGCCATTTTCATTCTTAAGTGTGTCTTCTTGGGACTGGAAAACATACTAAAAATAACACCTGGCTTATTGACAGTTACTGTGATAGAATCCTTTCAAGTAAACTAGTTGAAAGACTATTGAGACAACTTAGTATGTTCAAAGTATGGGATTATCCACATTGATTTCTCCTCTCCCAAAATTTTGGCTCTGGAATAAAAAATTTCAAAACCAATTTCAAGTCAGCATCTAGTGCTGAGACAGAATTTTCCTCTCTGACCTGAGAAGCCTCTGCCCCAGTGCTGCATCGAGTCACATATACTTCCCACCAAACGGGCAGTGAAAGGCGTCACCAGTGTACATGGATAAGACACAGGCCACAGATGGTCAAGTACTGAGCGGACACCAACTCGAAACCTTTTATACTATTGTCTAACACACTCTCCTTTTCCACCCAGCACGCCCTCCCTCCCCCTTCCCAAAAACCTTTTCAGAAATAAGTTAAAATAAGAAGTATGGTTATTGGAGAATAATTCGGCCCCCAGGAGGAGAGACGCTCTGTTATTTCATTAATGCCCCAGGGTTGTGATTAGCTAATAATGACAGTGCCTATGTCACTGCATAATTATTCTGCTGCTCACGTTGTTTCCCTGCACTGTTGGAATATAGCATCCAAGCTGATCAGAGACAAGACAGCAACCACAGGCTTCAGTCTTACATTTAGTAGATATTTTCTCTGTATTTACGATTGTTTTGTTTCCTAAACCACAAAGACACTGCTTTCACGATCTAATTATTTTGTGGAGAGTTGTTAATGAATGCACTGAAGGCAATTCTTGCTCTTTCTGCTACTGTTGTTTTATGTAGCTTAAAAGAAAACTCTTCCTGCCTGGAAAATGTAGGGAAGAGGGTCAATAAAAGAAAATCTAGGTTTTCCCTGTGAATGTTCTGTAGAGTTGTCCTAGCACCTGCAGGTACACAAGTAAAGGGAATGTCTTAAAGAAGAAAAAGTCTTCAGTAAAGAGGTGGCCCGTGTGAAAGATGAACAAACCCCTAATGCACTTTCTCTGCCTTCTATGGCATATCTGACTCTTTACGGGATTAAGTACAGACCATTCATTCCTAGCAGTCCGCAGTCAGTCTTCCCCAGCAGGAATGATGGTCACTATCCTACCTTTTGTAGACTATAAGAAAGGAGCAAGGAAGCTTCTTGGAGTGTTTCCAATGGGTCTTCAGGCAAGTGACGTCACCAGATGGGCTTGGATTTGGGCCTCCCATCCCCTGCGTATGCAAGCTGAGAGTAGACATGTATTCATGTCCTCCCAAGAGTTGTGTCAGAAGAATGAAAGTGTCTCTGCCCCCATTCTGGTGACACGAAGGCAGCATCTGGCTTCATCAGTTTTCTTTTTAAATACCTTATTTTATTTGGCATATAGCAGAAAGAAACAGTTTGGTAAGTCTTCACTGAGCCACTGCTTCTTCTGAGTCATTAGGAGCCCATCAGTAAGGCTGTAACCCAAAGAGAGATGTGCCCTTAGCTGTCTAAGATCTGCAAATCAGCTTTGCTGTAAGAAAACTGGGTGAGAACATCCTAGCCCTCTGCCTCAGCCTTCCATTCATTCATTTAGCAGATACTTAGTGTCTACTATGTGTCATTGTTCTGTGGTTCTAGGAAATTAAAACAGGCATAAGCCTCTATTCTTTAATGTGCTTGCCTTCTAGTAGGATTTTTAATACATAGAATAGAGCCACACCCATTACAGTTTTTTTAACTCTGATTTTTCCCTGACTCCCAACTGTTTTTGTTTTTCCGGTCATAAGCCAAACCTGACCTCTCTCCATAAACCTTCACTGTCATATGACTCAAAGTAAATTTTATACAAAACCAGTTCTATGGGAAATTGACTGAACCACATCAGACATCCCTGAGACCAGTGTTTCCCAATCATTCATACAAAAGGAGTGTGAAGATGGTTTTCTGAAATCAGATTTCTGAGCACCCCCCCCACACACACACACACACTCATAGTGTTTTCAGTGGATTTAATGAGCCCCAAGGAGCTCCTGATTCTGATGTGGGAAGTCCTAACTACCTCTTAAAAACAAACAAACAAAACCTTTATCACTAAGCACATATGGTTACAGCTATCTGTTTCCAAAACAACCAGGATCACCCAGATGGCCCAAGTAGCACCTAGCCTCACTGGCTTCCGGGTTTACACCACAAAAATCTGGCCTTTGTGGTGGTTCATTTGGAATTGCAGAGGCATTTGCTAGTAAATATCCCTTGGACAGAAGACAGAAATTACAAATATGGCAAGCAAGGTGACATAAAACTGCATAGATACCTTTGATCCTCACTATCTAAATAGAGCTGAGCATTTCACATCTTCATTTAATGTCATAAATAAAATTGAAAGCTTTGCAAAAGTTGTGCCTTGAACTGTGAGAATTCTGCCTCATTGAAGTGCTCATTTTGGAGATGGAAGCCATGTTTAGAACAAGTAAAAAAATGAAGAGCTTTTTAAAGCTGACTGAAGGGATTTCTGAAGCTACCAAAGCTAGCTGCAAGGTGTGCAGCAAGCCCTTTGTATGTGATTGTTAGGTCTCTGCATTCATGTCTTTACAAGTACATGCAACATGTCTCTGGGACAGCTCCACTCATTTTAGACGACATCTATTCTCAGCTATGTCTCCGTATTAACCTGAAATCTGCCACTGTAATTTCCATCCACTGATCCTAATTTTGATCTCCCTAACTACAAAGAATACTTTATTGATGTCAGAACCTAAGACTGTTTCATCCCTTGGTTTCCTCTTTATGAACTAAATATTACATTTTAAATTTTCTCCTTCCTTAACTTTCATATCTGATCATCTTCCTGGATATTCTCAAAACTACACGCACGTGCACACAGTTTGAGGGATGGTGTATTTCTGGGTAACTAGGTTGGCAGTAAAAGCTACAGAGTTTGTCACTGTTTATCTAGTTACCAAAGGGTAGGGAAGCATTGGATCTTCAAATGTTGCTGAATGATGCTGTGGTGGTACATTTTTCTTCAGGACAGAATGGCCGGAGGTTTCCCAGCAGTTTCACCCCCTGCTGTGTAGCAAGCACCATTGCCATCTCCTCTGACTCTCATGCCCACTCCCAGAAACGTTGAGAACTAATGCTAAGCCTCCATTAAATTGAGATTCCCTACTATCTCGTAGATTGGAAGCAACAGAGTCAAAAACATTAACGGTAGATCTAGGACCTACAAGCAAATTTGTTGCCTCCATAAGTAAATCTCTGCAATACCCACAAAGTCGATCAAAAACGTAAAATAGGATTTTAAGTTAAATATCAACAAAGTGTTAACCCTCAATAGTTAATGAGCTGCGTGTAAATCTGGGTTCACAGCACCTAACACCTGGTATGCACTCAAAAAGCATTAGATGCCAGCATTGTTAGTGCTGTTCCTAAGGAAAGGGAGTTCTTCTTTTCTGTTACTGATTACCACAAGTGTATGTGCTTCAAAAACATCTTAAAGTTCTACAGAAAAATAATGCAGCCCAGTCACTGGCCTGACATCAGAATCCTGCCAGTCGCATCCTTCAGGTGCCCAAGCACTCCCTCGCCCAGCTTCTGGCCACTGGGCCGTCTCCATCTTCAGAGCCAGGAACTTTGGGCCAAATCCTTCTCGTGCTGCCACAGTCCTGGGGTTTTCTCTCCCAGTTCTCACTTCCACTTTATGGGACAATATCCTCATTTCAGTATCAGCCAACTAGTAATTCTAACTCCATCTTTAGCTTGTCTTTATCACGCACAGCCTAGTATATTCACAGGTTCTAGGAATTAAAGCCTGGGCAGTTAAAGCTCTCAAGAGAGAGCTTTGTTCTGCCTACCTCTTCCTTGAAAAAATAGCCTGTCTAGAACCAAAGCTTATCTGCCTGCCCAGGGCAGGAAAGAGAACGCCTGGGTTCTTTATCAAACATGGTGCCTATCAAAGCACCGTGCCATCTCATTTCATGAAGTTCAATGTTCTTGTGCTGGTCATTGTAGATGAGTGCATGATCTATCTTGCCAGTCTCTCCATTCCAGTAGTCACCTCTCTTCCCAAAAGCAAAGTGAAAATGATAATGGGAGAAGAGTTATGGTCTTTTCATGCCTGGAAATCTAGGGAAAGGAAAAAGGCATTTATCTATGGCACAAATCACCTTTGAAAGAAAGCAAACTCTCTATTGCTGAGATTGGAGCTCGGATCCTTGCATGTGGCAAACGTGTTCCATCTCTGATCTGTACCCCTAGACACAGATGAAACCTTCTTAACAAGGACTACTAATCCTACCTGTCCTCATTTGCTGGTTAAAAAGGATTTCTGTTTATATCTGCATGAAAAGTCACGTGGTCTTTCTGTGGACCCTGTTCACAGCTAGAATTCTAGCTGCCATATGTACCCCTCATGTGTACTGAGTCAGTCCATTCAACTCCATAATCTATGCTTTTTATCCTTCAAGGAAAGACTTCTGACCACTTCTGAAAGACAAGACTTTTGTCTATTATATTTCATTTTCTTTCCTTTTAGCCAGCTTGCCGGAACCTACAAACTGGTAGGTAGGATGTAACCTGTAAAGCAGACCTCAAATGTCATGTATGACAGTTGTCATTGTTACAACATAAGCAAGGTAGAACAATATTGCTGGACCCACTTGCATGCCTCGTTAGTGTTGTGTTGCTCTGCAGCCTCTTGTATGAAGCAAAGCAGCCCCCTACCCATAGGCACTCTTGGAGAAGCAGCCAACATTTGACTACACATTTCCTGCCGTGCTCTTTTTGCATTTTGCAAATAGGTTTACTGAGAAAGTGAAAGACTTCAGTGGAGACTGAAGAGAATTTCAGGAGGACAGAATGCAGTTGCCTAAGTCAGTGTGTTGCCAGTCTACTAACCCTGAAACAGGGAAATGTGGGCTGATGGCATTTAGTTTGTTTCTGGGTTGCATGGAGGATTATCTTCTATGTTGTGCATCTACTAAACATTTAGTTTTTAAGTGCTTGACTGAGATCGTCACTGTGACAAATCTGAATTTAAACAGATTGTTAAAGTTTAAATGGTTTTAAAGGTAATTCCACATGCAATAGAAAGATCTCTTTGCAACTAAGACTAAAGTTAGGGCAAATTTCTAAAGTATTAGCAAGTGATACAGCATACATACATACAGCATACATACAGCATACTCTAAGGCACTTCATGCAGGTACCATCTCATAGTTTCATACTTAATTCTACTCTGCTCCTGTTCTTTGCCTTCTTCTACTAGGATTTCCAGAAAAAATAGTACAAGAAGATATGAGGAACTGTATTCAATCAACTTACTATAGTCAGTCCCAAGCATTTTTAAATTAAGTAGAAAACAAGGTGTAAACCCGACCTAGTCTTTTTTTTTTCTTTTTCTTTTTCTTTTTTTGGTTTTTCGAGACAGAGTTTCTCTGTGTAGCCCTGGCTGTCCTGGAACTCACTTTGTAGACCAGGCTGGCCTCGAACTCAGAATTCCGTCTGCCTCTGCCTCCCGAGTGCTGGGATTAAAGGCATGTGCCACCACGCCCAGCTAACCGACCTATTCTTTACACCTTGCTTCTTCATGGCTCATGACACAATGGTCCAGTGGTTCCAGGACCATCCCAGCACCACTCATATTCCCTAAGCCCAGGCTTGCTTGATACTGGAAGACCCCTAAATGCACCTCTCAAACTTAAAGGACCCCTATAATCATCCAGGAGTCACAGAATCTGTCAGTCTAGTGTCATTTTCTCTCTTGACACAGAATGAAACTCTTAAGATGAAGTAAGCTGCTGTTGAGTCTACCTCTTCTGTCTTAGATTCACTTATATATAGGCAGGCAGTGGACAGCTTCTGGCAACACTTTTGTCAGATGGCCAAGGGCCTGGATTTCCTCCTGTCCATGCCCCCTGCAAATTTGTTTTCTGTCTACTTCCCAGACTGTATAAGGATTATCTCATGTCTCAGCCTGTTGTCTCCATTCACATCTCTTTGCTCTGAGTGGTGTGAGGAAGAGAAAGAAAACTGAAGCTCTGAGCAAAGTCAGACTTGTGATCAGCGTGGTACCATTAGCATTGGAGGTACTGTACTGGCTGCATTCATCAGAAAGGAGTCCTTGAGCTTTGCTTTGGCCCTGATGAAATACAGGCTTTGTCAAAATATATGAAACTCCTTTGCAATGCAAGAGGTTAGGCCAATGTATTTCTTTTCATGTTCTATATTAGTCTCTTATGAGTGTAGCCAGTATAGCTTCTTATGGCTGCTGTTGACGGGATATGTGTTTTCTGGTCTTTAACAAACTTATGGATCTACTTCTAAAAGCAGTATGTGTTCAGTGGAAACTATACTTTAAAGTTGGAGTTGTGATCTTCTCCTGAGGTACTGATACATGGGTTCAGCATTTCCCGTGGTGGCGAACCACATTGCCATTCATCCACACAGTCACAAGGAGAAACATCAGGCCTCCAAGCTGTGTTACTGAGTCGGGATGCTCAGTAGAGTGGTGTAGCAAATACATTTCCAATTTGGGGTATTTTCCACTTCTGAATGGGATACTTGTTCTTTTGGCAGTCCAGGAGCGTCCATCTGTATTTCAAGTTGTTTATGTCTCTGAATCTTAAGTGTGTCTCCTTCCTTAGCATAGTTAAATCTCAGCTGGGGATTTTTGTTGAATACAGTCAGGTCATCTCTACCTTTCAGATAATACTGCTATAAATAAGACAAATCTGGATGTGTCCTTTTACTTTTTCTTTTTTCTGGCATGCCTATTCATTTCTCTAGTCTTCTTTATTTTATATTAAGTGAATATTTACTAATACAACATTTTAATTTTGTTAATGATTTTTCATGCTTTCAAATTTTATTACTTTAATGATTATTATAAATTATCAGAACATACATCTGGTTTATAGTCCTAATTTTAGTAAGATTTAAAAAAATGTTTCTCATATAATTCCTTTCAGCCTTTTAAATGTTACTTATATGAACAGTATGTTAAAAACCTAGCAACATAATATTATAATTATTTTCCATAATCTTATGTCTTTTAGAGAAACTCAATAAAGGAGAACAAGTAATAAATCTTTGTATTTCTAGGGTATTTGTGCCTCCTTGTTTACAATTTCTAGTTCTCTTCTTTCTCAAGACCTAAGAGCTCGGACTTTCATAGAATTTTCCTCCACCATTCTTACTTGTTTGTCTATTCTCAAATATATTACATTTCTTATACCATATACCTAATCATACAGGTATGTGCATCTTAGCCAAATTATCTTAGTTAAGAAGAAGAATCTAATAGACTTTACTAGTAAGTTGGTTACTTACTCTCAGGTCTGTGATATCTAAGACCTCTCGTTGTAACCCAAGGGTTTGATTAGTCCCTAGGGGACAGAGCTGACGCCCATTGAGCAATAGTTTGGTTTGGTTTAGTTGGTTGTTCTAATCTGGGAATTCTTTTCTCCATTTTTGGAAGATAATTTTGCTGGATATAATTTTAGCTGGCAGTTTGTTTTGGCTTTGCTTTTTTTCTAACATTGAGTATATCCTGTTATAAATGTATTGGTTCTACTGAGAAGTCAGCTGATTCTTGAATCCTCTGGTATAATGGTTTTTTTCTTCAGTGCTTTCAGAATTTCCTGTCTTTGACATTCAGGATTTGCACTTGTATATCTGGATATGGATCCTTTGTGACATAGCAGTTTACCATACTTACAATTGCTACATTTTTTGAGTGTATCAGTGTCTGTCACCAAACTTGGGAAATTATTAGCCATCATGCTTTGGGATGTTTTTCTAGTCTCTACTATCACCTTTTGCCTTGTGCTTTATGTTTATGTTAATGTGCTCAACAGTGTACCATAGCCTGTGAGCCTGTGTTCACTTTTTATTTTTCTCTCTGTCCTTTAGAATGTATATATTTTTTGATAGCTTCAAGTTCACTCATTCTTATACTGGTTCATATCTGCTTTTGAGCCCTGTGGTGAAATAAGTTATTGAAGCTCCTTTTCAGCTGTAGAATTTCCCTTTGTTTCTATTTTTGTCTTGTTGGGTTTTTTGTTGTTGGGTTTTTTTGTTTGTTTGTTTGTTTGTTTTGTTTGTTTTTCGAGACAAGGTTTCTCTGTGTAGCCCTGGCTGTCCTGGAACTCACTTTGTAGACCAGGCTGGCTTCAAACTCAGAATTCCGTCTGCCTCTGCCTCCCGAGTGCTGGGATTAAAGGCGTGCACCACCACCGCCTGGCTCGTTGGTAGTTTTTGATGATTAAACATTATTGAATAACTTTCTTTTTTCTTTAGGATTTCCTTTAGTTGAGTATCTTTTTAATATCTTCTTTGATTTCTTTACTTGCTAAGTCTTAATATCTGAACCCCTGTTGTTCTTCTGCTATGTATGGATTCTATCTCATTTCATGCCTTATATTATGATGTCTCCCTAACAACTGGGCATTTTAAATAGATAACAGAGCAAATCTAGTTCCTAATCTTCTTCATGCACTCCCAGACTGGCTTCTTGGTTGTTTATTTGCTTACAGCTTAGCAAGGTTGAGGCAGTAAAGTCTGTTGCTTTGCCACAGTGCCCTTTATACCATTCCTCATAGACATAGCCATGAGCTATGAGGAGTGGGTTGTGTCTTGTTTTTTGTGTTTTTCTTTCTTGAAATGGCTCTCCTCATTACCTCTTTGCCTGATATGTTAGGTTCCTAGCTGATATATCTCTCTGTTGTCACCACTCACAGTGTTGTTAGCCTTAGCACAATTCCAAATTGGGGGATTTTGTTTAGTTGTTGTTTGGAGGGTTGGTTGGTTGGGTTTTTTTTTTTCTTTTAGCCCCCAAAATCTGTTATGATTAAAGCCAGCCCTTGTAGGAAAACATGCCTTAACTCTTTCTCTTTCATTAGAACCATCAGCCTACTCAAATTTGCTTACCAAAAAAAAATTTTGTTCCCAGTAGCACTTTTAGCTTCAATTTTTCCATCTTTGTTTCTCATACTCTAGATGGAAACTCTGTGTTATTGTTTCAAAGTTGGTATAGGAACAATGGCTTGCTTTTCTTTGACACCTTTAATCTTCAGAAGAGCTTCTGTGCAATTGTCATAGGTTGCATTCTTCTTGACTTGCCTTTTTCTAGCACAGACTTTTTGCCTATAAGTGATGATGTGAAGGTAAAAATGAAGCCAGTATTTCCCTAGCAAGCTGTTTGGGGGAAGTCCTACATTCCTCATGGCTTACTGTATAACTTGTGCAGTACAGAACAGAAGGGAAGAGATTAGGGCTAATTAGAAATGGTGGAGTCTTTTTTTCCTGGAAGAGCCATAGTCCTGGATTTGGAGCTGTGAGGAGGGGAACCCTGCAGTGTCACTCTCAGTTGGACTGCTATTAAACTCATCTTCAGGACTGTGCTACTGGGACAGGTGATCCTGGAGAAGGGAATCTGGTGTAGACTGTGGCCTAAATACCACAGACTCCCTCAGTTCTTACAGGGACTTTTACACTTTTCTAGTAAAGGGAAAATGGATTTCTTGTTTTGTTAGGGCAGTGTCTAGAGATGGTAACCATAGCTCTTATAATAATATAATAATGAGAGAGGATCCACAGATGTTCTTACTTGTCCTTGAAGTTCTATAGTCATGCCACTTAAACTCACAGTTACGTTTGGTTTGTTTTCCTAGTATTTATTTCTGGTTTAGAATTCAAACATCCATCATGAATAGTTTTCCCACCTGATTCACTGGCAGTCTTGTCCAGGCACTTATATGTAGACTAACATTAGATAGAGTCTGTGGGAAATATGCCAGATATGTGTAATTTAGACAAGCTGGGTTATCAAAGAGAACTCGCACTGCAAGGGAGAAAACTAACATGTACAGTAAGATGTTGTTTGTACTTTAATCACATCAGCAAGTAGTGAATTAGTACAGGGAGCTGAGAGGTGAGTGCTTAAGCAATAGGACAAACTCAGGAAGCAGCACAATGAAGTAGCTTCGAATACTTTAGAAGTAATTGGTGAGTAGAAAAACTCGAGCAAAACTTTGTAAGACTCCTGGTGCATAAAGAATACAAGGAAGCTTATGGCCTATGGAGGCATCTAACAGAATGCCTAACCCCAAAAGGCTTAGTTGTTAGAATGAGATGAAGTTAGGAACTTACAAATAAAAATTCTGATCTCAAAACTTAGTGCTGAGAAGTGCTTTAGGTATGTCCCTCTGAGAATTATGAGCAGTGAGCAGGCCTCACGTGAGCGTTACATGGGTGATCAAAGTCCTCAGTCCATTTGAAAAGGCCTCTAGTATGTCCTGTCCCCTAGAGCTTTGTGTGATCAAATGGACACCATCCCTGAAAAGGCCTATCTTCAACCCAGACCTCAAAGATGTCCAGAAATAATTTTTCAATAATATTAAAGCTCACATTTAGAAATCATTAAATACAGTTAAACCAAGGACCAAGAGCAGGAATCAGAGGGCTGGCAAGATGACTCAGCAGTTAAAAGGGTTTGCTACTGTCATTAGGTGGCCCACAAGTGCCTATAACTCCAGCTCCAAGGGATCCAACTCCCTCTTCTGGTCTCTACAGGTACCAATATACATATGCTAATACACTAATGATAACATATAAATAAATGAGCAGTAAAAATCTTTTTTTTAAACTAGCAGAGTCAGAGTTGGGTAGTATATCTAGATCAACCCAAGACCTCTGGTATTAGAACTATTAGAGCATTAACAGAATGCAGTTACACTAATATGTTTCTAGAAACTTAAGGCATCTAAAAAGTTAAAATAGCAAATGATTATTGAAATGACCATACTGATGCTTCTAGAAATGTAAACTGTAATGTAATATACAGTGGCTATACGTCTAAAAAGACTTTACATACAGCTAAAGAAAAGTTTGGTGAGCAAAGTAGTTCAACATTCTCCTATAGTGGGACTAACAGAGGATAATCTAAACTTCCAGGGTTGTCATTCAAAATTTTCTTCAGGAAACCAAATGGAGCATACTCAGTGTGCTGGTGAAACAGATAGAGGCGGGCTATTGCAAGAGTGGAAACTGAAATTAAGGCCTTGTGCAGTGAGGCAGAGCCAGAGTTGGGAGCCCAGCCTACCATGTGATTGCTTCAGTTACCAAGTCCATGTGCCAAAGGGCCTACAAGTCAGTCCCATTTGTCTTTAACAGAAAAACTTGAAGGTCAGCGACACCACAGTTAGCCTGTTAGTGGCAACAGGTTTCTTTCCATTCCAGTTGTTTCTCACTTTGTGCTTTCTCTCTACCTTTCTCTCTTTTCAGTGGCTGCTTCAACCCCCAATTCCACTGCTGGTGCGGCCATGAATTCCTTGACCTCTCTTGGGACTCTACAAGGATTGGCTGGAGCCACTGTCGGATTGAATAATATTAATGCACTAGCAGGTACCATAAACAGTGAGTATTTGCTGCTCTGGTGGACAGCCTTCCCCTAAATTCTCCAGAAAATGGTCAGCCAGAATTGACCAAAAAAGGATATAAAATGGGGAGAACTAAAACTTGGGATGGAGGAGCACATGGTTCAACAGGCAGAAGCTTTCCCTTTGACTTTATCTCTAAACCGCCACACCCCACCCCCGGCTTCTCTCCACTGTGGAGTATGAGATCAAATCCTTAGAGTGCCAGGTTTGACAGGTAGCCTCAGGTTCCAAGAAGTTTGCTTTGGTTTTGGTTTCTCAGCCCTCCTTCAAGGCAGAGTGTTATAATAGAAAAGGTAATGGAGTGGAAGTTGGGAACCATATGTCCAGCTTTACTGCCAGTGAGCTCTAAGAGCTCAGGCAAATCACAGCTCCATCTCTGGCCTGCAGTCTCCAGTGGAAAATTGAAAACCCTGGGTCAGATGATATTGAGGTGCCCTTTAGTTTGAAAAAGCCAAAGTTTTCAGGCAAGAACCTAGTCCCTGAAAAACCAGAAATGAAACTGATTGACAAGAAGGTAGTGCAAGAAGGGGAATCTTTGTCATCAAGAACCTAGAGATGTGGAGCATCCACAGGACAGACTGAAGAGGGTGCCCTTAACTATGACAAG
The DNA here is from genome assembly GCF_900095145.1 of Mus pahari. Classification (NCBI taxonomy): domain Eukaryota; kingdom Metazoa; phylum Chordata; class Mammalia; order Rodentia; family Muridae; genus Mus; species Mus pahari. The sequence continues at coordinate 3,979,835 of NC_034605.1, read as the reverse complement.
CAGCACAGGCCTTCCACAGAGAGCTTATCAAATTACACTTAATTCTGAAACAAGCTGGCTCATTTAGAAAGGTGGCTGGCCTCTGCCCACACAGCTAACTGTTCTGTTCTCCGGGTGCATGTGGGAATAGTGCCCAGGCCTGAGGATGAGTCACGCGTGAAGATCACATTTGGTGTAGGTATTTGCACTAGGGAGACTGAGCCTCAGCCACAAGGACAGCTAGCTTGCCTATCCATCCATTTGGTCCCCCTGGCTGCCCAGGAGATCCATAACAGCCAACGGAATTTCTGCATTGTGGACCTAGTTGTCTGCCAGGCAGCCCCAGCAATGTAACACTGCTTCAGTTTTTAATCTGAGGATGCTGGCCATTTGCCTCACTTTAAGCCATGAGTTAGTAAGTAGAAAACTGTCTTACTGAATGATCAGACCATAATTACTTTAAAGCAAAAACTGCAAGTTACATTTAAAAGTTCAAAAGGTAATAGCTTGAAGAGAAAAAAAAAAAAAAAGATTGTATCAGCAAGATGGTATGGCTCAAGTAAGGGTCCAACCACTGGAACCCCACCTAGTAGGAAGAGTCCACAAAGTTGTACAAGCTGTCCTCTGACCTCCACAAGCATATCCCACTCCCCTCCCACAGGCAATAAATATAATGAAAGTGTTTAAAGGGTCGAAAATGTATCCACATAAAGGTTAACTCATATAATCCTAGTAAGAAACCATATTTTAATAAGTAGACAATCTTCAGGTTTTATTAAATCTTTTCATTTAGATGCTCTAGGGAGGCCAAAAACAAAAACAAACAAACATAGTTTCATCTGATCCTGAAGAAAAAGAAATGTTTCCTTCCACGTATGATAGCTCTTAATTAGCATATAGTACCAGGCCTAGTAACCTGTGACAGCAGGATGTTTTATTCCAGTTAAAACTGCCTCCAGCTTTTACATTTTCCAGCAGCCACCTAGGAGCCTGGAGGCCCGGTCCTATTTCTGGTGCAGCTCCTCTTTTTGACCCTGTCCTACAGCAGTGCCAGCCTACTGCCCTTCACCCGGGTTTCGGATGTGTGTGCATCCATCCCTCATGCTGCTTCTCTTGCCCCAGGACCTAGTTCCCCTCAAACAAGGACTTTGATTTGATCGCCTGCCTGTCCTTGGTCTGCAGAGTCACAGGCCAGTGGGAATGGTTGTCCCCCTCAGCACGTGCTCTGACTGCTGTGTGTCCACATGTCCGTGTCCTGTCCCTCCACGCCTGCTTTGTTTTGTGTTGCCAGCCTTTTCCCATCCTTATTTTGAGGACCCAAGGGGAACTGTGTGGAATGATGAGAAACCACAGCTAGTCCTTGTGTGGGATCACATGTTACACAAAGTTTGCTCTGGCAAGGACAACAGTTTCAAATTGAGTTGCTGCTTTTCAGTTTTTATAATTTGGTTAATAGAAATATGCATAGTTCGTGACAAGAAAGAATGTTCTTAATTTCACATATCCCTACCTACCAGTCAGTGTGAACCATGTTTAATTAAAAATTATGCACAAATGGAAATCTATTCCTTCTTGATTGTTAAGTGTTACTAGTGCTAGTCTCCTCTCCAACCTCAGCATCAACTAGGTGGGAGCATTTACTATTTGTCTCAGATTAAATATTAAGGGGAACCCCTTCAGGGTGAAGTATCCTCAAAAGAGATGATGTCACCAGTTACAGATAATTCTCTCAAGGTAATCAAGAGATACTTTTTCAGTTCTTGTCAGCTTACATATTGTTTCCTCCCCAGCTGTGTCCCAGGAATGATTAGATATGTTACTGTGGCTAGTATATGATATGATCATGAGAGGAGTCTGGTTTTCTGAACAGAACCAGATATTTTCCATGAGCAAAGCAGCCAGAGAGGAAATAGGTAGATGACACATCTTAGCCTAGACTTGGACCACATCCCTGCTAGAAGGCCAGCCCTTCTCTAAAAGGGTTCACAGATGAGTTGCTAGGTTAAATTATTTGAAAAACTTACCTTTCCCTTGTATATTAATGAGTGAAGCTAAAAAGTACAGCCAGCTAAAGGTAAAGCCAGATCAGCAAGACCAAAAAGAACATGGGTCATTCAGGGCTTGCATCTAGATCATTTGATTAATATATAAACATAGGTATATCTTTTATATTTTGTATATTAATATCTAAATTAAGATAAAAATGCTCTGAGCACCATTTATCCACCAAGAGCCTCTATCTGATGACTTTTTCTAAATATAAGTGAAATGCACCTTTCCTTTTCTTGGTTCAAATTATGTGATTCTTCTACATGGCTTAACATGTGGTCCTTAAAACTATGATTCTTTTACTGTAACAAGTCATAAACACTTGGCAGAGTCATTTTCAAATTCCTTTATGCGGCTAAGAGAGGACTTAAGCACACTACCCTCGCTTACACTGCTCTTTATTTGCATTGTGCAGTCATTGTTTTGATCTGTCTCCTAGCAGTTTATGAAGACGAATGTCACTCTGTACCAGAGCACATTTGTGATCTTACCAACATAGTCAAATATGGAAGTGAAACTAACTGTATTCATATTCATCTTCCATAATTTCAGTTACTTTCCCCAGATCCTCATTTATTAGCTTCTAGCTTAGCAGGCTAGATGTGTTCTAATACATTCCTTACTTTTTCTCTCTTGTATGTGATCTATATCGCCTAAAAGAGTGGCTTGCAAATAAATGTCATCTGCTTATGGTCACTCCTTCTAGTTCTGCTTAGCACCATCTCCACAGTTCTGACAAGAATACTTGTTTATATTCTTGGGTGTGTCTGCCATTTTAACTAATTTAGGTCTGTAAGTGAAGACCTCTGAAGAGTAATTAAATGTCACAACTTAATAGTCAGGTGACACATCAACTCTATTGTAAGGCCAACTATCTAGACCTCTCTTACAGAAAGAAGTCTGTCACACCTTTCATTGTATCCAGTTTTCTTTATCTAAATCGCATGAGTGAGAATTTAGGTGACTAGTGGAAATACTTGATCCATTCAGTGTTCTCACAGTAAAGCTTTCTTTTTTAAAATGGAAATATTTTATTCAACTAAACTTTCTCAAACCTCTGCTTCTATTGTCTGAGGCTTTTAGAGATAATCAGATGTTGACAGCTGAATTGATAAGTGTTAAGTTTGATGCCATGATTATTTAATGTAGAATAACACCACCTAATTTATAAGAGTTGCTCTCCACAGCTGAAGTCCTCCGATGCTTCTCCAGATGCGTCCATGCGGTTCTTACCTGTTACTCCCTGAACTTAGCCAACCCATAGCCTCCAGGATTTTAAAATATAGTTTCCAAGATAGTATAAATATTCTCAATGTACCTGTGTTTGAAAGAACTTTTTCACCCCTCTTTATTCTTTATTCAAGAAAAGATTTATGTCATAGAAGAGGGAAGCTTTAGGCTGGGACAACCAAGCTGTCCCAGAGGTCCGTATCTGCACAGGTACCTGACCTCCCACCTTGGCATCTCTGCTCCATCTATTTCAGTGTCACCTAGTAACTGCCCCCAAGCATGTAAGGCTAGTTGTCTTCTACATACATAGCAGCAGTAGAAGCAAGCAGAGCGTCTAGAAAGTTGGTCTAGGTTAGAGCATATAGTCTAAGAACACAACCAGCCATGACAACATCCTACCCAGAAGGATGGAGGACAGGGCTGGAATGTTGCCTGGTGGAGCTGCAGGCCTCCCACATTTTGTTCTGAAAGATTTGAAGTTCATTGTGTTTCTGATTCAAGAGGTGGAAAATGACAAAATGGGGAGAATTCCAAGCTGCAGCCTAAGTCGAGTCCTTTTACACAGGACTTAGGTGACAGTGTGTGGACACTCCACAGCCCTTATCTGACAAGCTATGACAGGTAGATTTGGAGGTATTCATTAGAGTAGCTTAGGCCTCAGAATATCCATGTCAGGCAGCTGGGCTACCCAGAGTTCCACAGGCTGCTGTGCATACATGAAACCATATCCTTCCAGAATTTCCTCCTCTAGAGGGATCGAGTCCACAGCTTGACGGCCTGCACCCCAATACCTGCTGTGGAGCTGAAAGGCCCACTCCACGGTTCCAGGCCGGCTTGCATACTCAGAAGTGTCTTACACATGCTGAGCAGTGTGCGTGCACCCCAGCCAAAAGGGAGGAGAGAGTTGCTCTCTAGGCCTTTGGCAGCCACAATAGGGATGGGTAGGAAGAAAAGGCAGTAGTGCAAATGTGGTTCAGTGGTGTCTGAGGAATCACTGAAGTAATGAGTGGACGGACTCTCACCTCTGTAACAGTGCTTGTTTGCATGACTGCATAGACGAGAACAGACTTCTTCTTACTGAGCACCTAGAGGAGGGCCTCTTACTGTGCTTAGCTGCTGAATGACTTGGGATTACTTCTTTTCATCCTTGAGTTCTACAGCCTTTTCCTTACCCAGCCTCTGTGAAGAGTCTGTTGTATTGCTCCTCAAGGCCCAGTTCAGTCTTCTTCAGGGCTCCAAACCCAGAGCATTAGGAGAGCTCTCTGCTGCTAAGTCATGGTGGACTTCCTGTCCCATGCCTTGTCCTTTTAGTCTGAGAGAGGAAGTTGTCAGCAGCATAAGCACATGTGGTGTAACTAGGACTCCCCACTTCCTCTCTCCTGAGGACTGCAGGTGGTGACACTAAAGGGATTGCTGACTTGGTTCCCCTGTCCTTGCCAGGATCTTTACTCTACCCTCCATTGCCGTCAAGACTAACATCATTCAGTATGTTCTTCTCAGGAACAAATCTAAAAACAAAACAAAAGCCTTTTTAATCAAAATGAAACCAAAGGTAACATTACATATTCCATGTCCTGAATTCATGTGAAAGTTCATACTCCATGAAGCATTGTTTTGACAGAGTATTCTAGGAAAATATCACAGTCAGCAAGCAGAGTAGAGCAGCCAGGATACAAGGACAGAATTACATACTGGGCTACATTCAGACCCCTCAGCTGCTGCCAGAATCCCCATTTATAGACAGTGTCGTTCCAGCTCGCTAGAAACCATGACACTGATTACTCTATGTGTGTGCACACATGCACACACACACCTTACATGGGGTGTGAGCAGCCTAGAGTGCCCTGTTCATCTGTTCTGAACCAGCTGGGTTATGTATTCCCAGTTCTTCACATCACCCTTAACTAGAAAAGTCGTGTCGATGGCACTGACTCAGGTGCAGGACTAAGACCTTGTCTGCTCCACCACTTCCTCATCACACAGCTTAAATGTAAATGGTCTCTCTGCTCCCAAGCCTCCTGAACCAAGTCACTGCACAGCAGTGGACATGTGTGTTAGGCCTCAGTCACTAAGGTTTGGTTGGGTTGGGTTTGGGTTTTCTTTTATATGCTTCCAAGATCTAAGAAGCACAGGTATATATTTATATATTTCAAAGAGATCCCGGTGGGACTTGCCAGCAGCACACTGCATGGAGTGGTTCTGTCTGACTGCAGGGCCTCACCGGCGAAGGGAGGGAGAGTTATCATTGTTTAATTCTTTTTCCTCCACATTATTGTGATTTATTTCTCCATGTGTATCGTTTCTGTGTGGTTTGGTTTTGTTTTGTTCTTTCTGTTGGTTTAATTGTTGTGTGAGCTGCATGCACTTGCTGTTGTACTGTGTCAAATGATTCTCTGACTTCCTTTGGAAAGCACTAATGAATAAGTGCTATTTCTCTTCTCTATTGTTGGGTTTTTTGTAAAGTTGCTCAAATGCTCTCAGGTATGGCGGCTCTGAATGGAGGACTTGGCGCCACAGGCTTGACGAATGGTACGGCTGGCACCATGGACGCCCTGACCCAGGCCTACTCAGGAATTCAGCAGTATGCGGCAGCTGCACTGCCCACTTTGTACAGCCAGAGCTTGCTGCAACAGCAGAGTGCTGCAGGCAGCCAGAAGGAAGGTAGGTAGCTCTCTGTACCCCAGGGCCTGGCGGGGCCAGCCAGACTTGCATTTGCCTTTAGAGCATGCCTGAAAGACAGTGATTTGAACCAGTGTCTTAAGAGGAATCACCTGCTTAATGTCTAGTATCCATGTTAAAAGTCTCAAGCATTAGCCCTTTTAAAAAAAGTTTTATGTTCATCTTGTATTTTTTTTCACTCATCCTGAAGTTCTTATCTATCAGGTGTTTACAGGAAATTACTTACTAGTTGCTACCATCAAAAATGCCTCGAACATCCTCTCTTCAGTCAGCACGAGCTCTCAGTCTCCTCTCCTCATAGAAATCCCTCAGTAAGAGGGTACCATTTGATTCAGGCTGGTGCAGGGTAAGAATTTCTCTCCTGAATTCCCTAGGTTCTTGGGGTCCACATCCTTTGAAGTTGGTACCTGCCTCTCAGAAAGCAAGAGTTCTGACTAATGATAGAATCCAGTTAGAACTGACTTAGACTGTGGGGAGGATGTCTTCTGGGAAAGAGAGTAAGTGGTGGATCACCTGGTAGCAGTCAGCTGCTTGCTATTCTCTTTCTGACTTGTTCAGAAGACAGGAGAAGAGCCTTCTTATTCTTCCCTTCTACCTTCACAGCATAGTTACTAACTGCTTCTGCTTAGATATTTATATAAGGTGTCTGATAATCAGTAATCTGACGTCATGGTTTTATTCTGTAAAGTTAAGATGTTTAAGGAGAGAGAACTTAAAAGTGTATAAAATAGAAAATAAAATTTCCTTTGACAATGAGCGTAGAGATCTTCAAAAAAGAAAAAGTACATGAGACCTATATTACTTCTCATTGCTTCAGCCTGCCACCCCCTTCCTCTTAGCTGTGACATCGTTTGTAGGTTTTGTGCTCTTTTGTAGGTTTTCAACTATGCATAGCTATTTGGACAACTGTGTTTCACTGGGTGTTTGAAAGGGACCCCATGTTATGAACACCACAAGACCATCTTTTTTTAATCTCTGTAGGGTCTGCGAGCCGCTGAGAAATAAGCACTATAGGAGACCCGTAAGGAACAGAGCTAAGACCCCTGGATGGTTCTGGAGAGTGCCAGGTCTCCTTGTCATCTAGCATGGCTTTACAGGACAATATAACTGTCACTCAGACATAGCTGCCTCAGCCTTAAGCTGAGCCTTAAGCTCAGCCACTACCTTAAGCTGCTTGTCTTTGACTAATAAGGACAGGATACCCTGCTCGCCAAGTCCTAACTCTGGCCTAGGGATGTCGGTTACCAGCGTGGTGTGCTAGGGCTCTTTATTGTGGTGCTAGTGATAGCTTTGGGTTGGTTGGTTTGGTTGGTTTGGTTTGCTCCTGCCCCATCCCTGTCTCTTACTTCTCACATCTCTCTCTCTCAATCATCTTCTCATCCAGTTAATCTAGAAAAGAATATCATCCCTCTGCCATAAGTTTAAGTAAAATGTAATTTAAAATGCAAATAATAACAAGGGGGAGAACAGGTCTCCTACTCAGCGGATTTTCAGATTCCCTAATCCACAGCTCTGTCCTCATGCTGACCTTTGGTCAAAGCTGAAATGTACCCTGAAGGATTTAGTCATGGACTCTGGTGTATTCTTCCACCACAAGAAAAATGAACTGTTTAGACTTGACAAATTATTGAAGTTAATGTTTCCATAACTAGATTTTGTGAAGGGCTATAAGCTTCCTATGGAGGTAAATGTGAGGAAAGCCCATCACATCTCATGCCATTGTGAACACTCTGTACCCACTCACGTACCCCATCTACCTCCCTTTACAGGAAGCAGGTTTTACACCCACAAGTAGTTGCAGCCCCCGGCACCCGGCAGGAGGCCTGTTGGCACTGGTGGTTTGCTTTGTTCTAGCAGATAGGTACCTCTGGGCCTGGGGGGGGGGGGTGTGCTACACCCTGTGAGGGATACATAATGCAACAACAGCCCGTAGGGACCAGTAACACAACACAACTGCCAGTCACGGTGTGCTGGGAGATGGTAGACAGAAGGGTGAGTTGTGAAGAGTTTGTATTGCTTTTAGTGATTTTGGTATCCACTACTACACCAGCTGCTTGCAGTGATGGCTTTTCTATGTGAAACTGCTTTTTTTTTCCTCAGTTTAGGAGGGTTAAAAGAGCAAACTTCTTCTTGGTAAAGGGACGCCAGAAGAGAGGAATAAAGAAGATGTTGGAATTTATATATAAACAAAATAATAAACAAAAGGACCAAAACCTCTAAAAGACTAAAGTCTGTCTCACTGGTCATGGTCTTCATCTGTCTGGCACAGACATATTCAGAATGTTGATAGCATTTTGGATTGTCAGGATCATTCAGGAGCACAGTCTGCCCTGTTCATTAAAAGTGTACTTACCACTAAGACTTCAGGAGTAGCAACACTCCTTACAATGCACTGGGCTCCCATTAATCCTTCTTGCATCAGTTAAATCCTTTGGAGAACACATCTGAGCAGTATGCCTATTCTAAGAGTACCCGTGGTGCAGTAGCCCCTAGCATACCCATTTGTAGCACTGGAGTTTTCAATCTATCCATACTAAGACCAGAAAACAGTGAAGGCTAAGTCTCAACTATAGCTGTCTCCCTTTAAAACAGGCTGCCTCCCTGGGGCTGGACTGTAGACATATCCATAGAATCTGTAAGCAATATAGTGATATTGACATGTTAATATCATTAAGAGGAAATAACTGCATCTCTGGTTTCAGTAAAGTCTCATTCTTTAAGATTCTTCATTAATTTTCTAGGGACAAACATGTACCAATTCATCTATTTTTGCTAAGTTCATTTAATTCTCATTTTACACAGGTCTACACGCATAGATATCATTCTCCATTGTAGGAGTTCTATAGGGAGAACATAGGATCCTGGCCCCTGATCTCCACAGGGAACAGGCATGTTCTTTCTCCTGTGAGATCCAGGGACAGAAGTCACTTTCCCAGTTCTGTGAGTTCCTTTCTTCCAGTATCCAAAAAATATCCCAACTTTATCTTCTCTGTGTCAAGTGCATCTTCTTTTGTTTCTTTCACACAGCTCTTGTGTAGATGAGTCTTGAGTTCAGTGAGGAACTTAAGAAAAGTAACCTTCTAAGCTGCCGAACTAAGCAGACCTTTTGCCTTCTCCCATGGTTTCTGGAGTTTGCATGGAAAGGGGAAAGCTTTGTTTAACTCAGTCTCTGAGAAGCTCTTGTATCCACTGCACTTACTCCCAAGGTGAATTCTCAGTAATATAAAGGCCTGTTGAACTTGTAAACCTATCTTCCTTTCCACCTAGCTGTTGACTCCCTGTCATTCATTCTAACAGAGATGAATATTATAGTGTGTGTGCACAGATTTGCCAAATCAAAACTGGCTGAATAACCGAGTAAATGAGGATCTGAGCAGCACTGCTGCTGTTGCATTCATTATTCTAAACGGCTGCAGTCTGCTTAGGACGCAGACAACACTTTTCTTCCACTTCAGGAGATAGTCCACACATAAAACATGACCACCTCAGAGAAACCCAGTCTGGATTCTATCCCTGCCCTGCCCCTTTACCCCCATGGAGATGATGTGCAGCCAAGGTGATCCAAAGATTCCCTAGGAAAGAGAAGCTACATTAGTATGCTCCACCTCCCCACCCCCACCCCCAATGAGAACATTTCAAAGGATTAGTGTTTTCCTGAATATCATGCCAGTACTCAAACATTATCCATCTGCTCGTTCTTCACAAGGAAAAGCCAAATGGCTAACCTACCTATTACTGAAGTATTCCTACGAGGCTTTGGGGACTAAGACTTGGGGGATACCTTACTGTGATTTTTTCTTCCTCTTTAGGTCCAGAGGGGGCAAACCTCTTTATTTACCACCTTCCACAGGAGTTTGGAGACCAGGATATTCTACAGATGTTCATGCCCTTTGGAAATGTTATCTCTGCTAAAGTCTTCATTGACAAACAGACCAATCTGAGCAAGTGCTTTGGTATGCAAAAGAAACCTAGCTAAATATTGCAGGTTTCCCAGTCAGGAGTCAAAATAGGGCCTTCCTTATGATGGTAACTCCTGACCGTCTAGTTGCATGGACACAGATTTGGGCAAAGGTATTTAATCAGAAAAGGGGGGAAGAGTCATACAAAAGGTGGCAGTCCCTTTCCTTAGGTAATACTCTACGCTGTAGTAGTCATGTGCCTTCCTTTATTCCTGATTGCCTTTCACCATAGAGCAGTAGCTGTTTCTTTAAGCCCTGCAGATGAAGTCAGGAATGTTTAGTCGGTGCTACAGACAAGCACTGCTAACACTGCCAGGAAGTCTTACTCGTACAGTTTCAAATAACTCACACACTGAGTCAGTGCTTGTTACTCAGGCTTACAGGTGTCACTCTCATATGCCACTACATTTCTGTGGACTAAGGACTAGCAGTTGGTATATACCATGCTTACAGAGAACAAAGCATTATGATGGGCTTAGATCATACAATTGGCAGGGCTGCATGACCTGCACAAACACCCCTAGACACCACGCTGTCTGCCCTTGCAGCCTTTCTGTTTAGAGAGAGGAACTTTCTTTTTTTTTTTTTTTTTTAAACAAAGTAATGAAAACTCATGTCCTGATGTTTCTATACCAGAAAAGTACTTGTTAAATCCATGACTTCTTTATTTTTCTGACTTATTTAGCCCCCATAGAAGTTAAGAATCCAGGGTATTCAGAGCCTTGTTTAGCAAGCTCTAGCTCAGAGAGTGTCACAGTATTTTGCGGATATCATTCCTACAATTTAATAGTTCACATTGTGGGAGGCAGTACATTATATTAAGATATGGGCCAAAAGATATAGGAATGTATGTACTACAAAGAAAAATATCTAAAGTAGGGTGGTTTTCAAGTAGCTGGAAATTCAGACTTTATTTGGCTGACTGCTAGATAATGTTTTGGTTCATACAGCTCTGCTGCTAGGCTCTTCCATCATCCAGGAAGGCCTATACCTCAGGGCTTAGAAGGATTAATGCAGCACCCATTTCCGGAAAGTCAGTTTTGACTCTAGGAGACAGGCTGTCAGCCTAACCCACTGCACTTCTGTTGTGAGACTGTTAAGTTCCCTTTGTAACAGCCGGGGAGCAACATGAAAACTAAGCTGGCCCATGGGATGTATGCATGTGAGAGCCACAGCTCACCTTTGGAAAGGCGTCCTGTGCAAGGCCTTTAGACTGACATTTTTCATAGCTGCATAACTGTTCTAAGTTTATTTGGAGACTAAAAGCGACTATACCACAAGGTGTTTGTGATTTGAGGAAACATTACTTTGAAAAGAGATTTTGTCAGACTACTTAACCAGTATGTTCCGATAACACACACTGTGGCTGTGAGAATCAGGAATGTATTTTCAGTTTGTCTTAAAAGCTTTGCCTCCCAGGTTTCTTGGTGAATGAGTATAGTCTTAGTGCCCGGGGTTAGTTACAGAGCTGCTTGTTACCCATCTTTCTGTTCATGTCACTCCTGACCCATCCCATTCTCCAATCATCTTGCCACTTCTACCCAAGACCCTGAGAGAAGGAGGAGTCACACCAGATGAAAGTCTTGGATCTGAGTTACTTTTACTGGGAATTAGACTTAAATAAAAATGTAAACAACCATTTTTGCAATTCAGCCTACCTATGAAAAGATTCCCTGCCTTTTTATCAGCTGAGAACTCTGCTCAAATATGTTTATGTCCTTTGCTCCCTCCACTGATTTCTAAAAGAGTTTTCTCTTTAGCTTTAAGCTTTAATGGTAGTAGATAGGTGAAGGTGCTAGGATCTTCCAAATTGCTGGTGTTTGGAGTGAAAGTCAATCTATGGGATAGCTCCCTGTCACCACTCAAAATCATGAAAAGCTCACCACTTGCCTCAGCATCAACCAAGCTATGCTGGTACTCCTGACTTGCCTCCCACTCGGTTAATACAAACTCAGCAGCCAGAATTCTCTCCTCCTGACTCTTTGTAGGATATTATTTGTTTTTGTTCAAAGGCAGGCATGCACTTTCTGTCTAATGGCGGCTTAGTGTTGCAGATACAAATAACTGGGATATGCAGAGACTCTGACTAAGCCCTGAGACAAAGAGAAAGGCATGTTGCCTTTCCTAGGTTTGTCTGAATAGTAATTCCAAAATGTTAAGAAGCTAGTATATATTATTCTCATTCAGTTAATTCAGTGGTTGACTCATCTTGAAGCAGCCAGCCCTGTGTAGACTGTCTATGAGTATATGTAGTACTCAGGCTCTTCTGAGGATTTTTTCCAAAGGACCCCTGGCGGGAGTTGGGGGTGTGGTAAAACCAACAGGTGTGACTTGAAAGCACTGCATAGGGAGACAGAGTTCACTAGAGAAACTTAGCTATAGTTCTGTGGGGAGGTTTCTGTCCTCCATGGAGATAGCTCTTTGGTTACTTGACAGTTGGCATGCCCACTGCTGTCCTCGGTGCATGCATGGGACAGCATAAACCTAGCAGAGCCCAGCTCAGATCCTGGGCCGGGCACCTCTCAGCATTGCAGTCACACTGCCGGCCAGCCCCGCCAGCCCTGTTTTCCGCTTGGCTTCCCCTTCACTCTGACCTCCCTACCTCCTTCCCCTTTGTTTTCCAGGTTTCGTTAGCTATGACAATCCAGTTTCTGCACAAGCTGCAATCCAGGCAATGAACGGCTTTCAGATCGGCATGAAACGCTTGAAGGTGCAGCTGAAGCGCTCCAAAAACGACAGCAAACCTTACTGATCCTAACTGCAGAAGCTCCCTGCTCTTATTTTAGCTTTCTTAGGGTAAGTCCCACAAGCCAGCCTGTTCTGAACAGGGAAGGCAGAGGAGGGACCGCAATGCCAACTTTTACCAAGAGAGACGGTTATTTTTACAATAAGGCCTCCACTTCTTCCACTCACGCCCCACCCGATCTGCCATAATTAAAACCTGGCTACCTTGTTTTTATTGAGTAAACCCCTCCTCCAGTTGTGCCACTGTATTCTCTGTTTGCAATTTGAATATCCTTACTCTTTTAAAAAAATTGTTTTGCTTTTTTAAAGAAAAACATATAAACAAGTAAATGACATCTTGAGAATGTGAAAGGCAAGCAAACACTAATGTGCAGTTCTAACTCTGAACCACTGGTGCCCCAAGAGCACTGCCTGGAGAACTCACCCCTCCTTGCCCGCCCGCCTGCCCGCCCGCCTGCCTGCCCCTCAGAGGGCCCCACGGTTAGAGATGACGTGGTGGTCCAGCAGAGGGAGATGCCAGGAGAAGCACTTAAAACTCCACAAAACACCCTCCCACTACATTGGTTTCTTTTAATATAAGTAGGATTTTATTTTAGGGTTCAAAGAAACATGACATTTATTGGTCAGATTATTACACTGGTTGTCTATTTTGTTATTGTTTTATTTTTGTTTTTAGAAAGGATTAATGTAAAAAAAAAGATTTAGAGATCTGTTTCTTAAAGCTACAGGGTTTAAAAATAAAATAAAAATGAGTGAAAATACTTGATGTTTCTTGAAAGATAAATTTAATAATAAATAAATACATAAATAATACATAAATAAAAAAGAAAGCCACAGGCCTGTAAATTTTATTTGTAAAAAAGCATTTCTATTTTTATACAAAATTTTTACTGCCTCAGAAATACTGGAAGTTATTTATTGCCTATTGTTAACTTATTGGGTATCTAAAGAGCAGTTCTCTGTCTAGCTAGAACCTTCTGAAGTAGTCTCGAGAGGAATTGTTCTAGGAATGGGCTTTTTTTCACCGTTGAACCCTAGACCTAAAGTTCATGCTTTATCCTCTTGTCGTTTGTATTTGTCTGATTATTTTGTTTGTAATTTCCATTATCTAGTTTACAATTCAGTTGTCTTGACTTCCCCATATGTCACCTTTGTTCAAACTGGACCCTCTCCTCTGTCCCTTGCTAGTCCTTCACCCCAAAACACCCAGAATCCATCCCCTCTCACTCTCTCCAGATGGATTCTCTTGGGGTTTCATTGTGCTGTGGAAAAAGAGTGTAAGAAATGCAAATTATGTGAATGGCTCATAGACTCCCTGAAGACCTAAGATTTGCATTAGTTTTCTCCCCACCCTTGAAAGTGATGTTGTTGCTGCTGCGTAGACTCTGTGTAACTTCTGACTCTTCCTTGTTTTCTCCCCAGACATCTTCATGCCCGTTAGTCATCGTTTGCCTAGCATGTCCCTGTGGCGTCTCAAAAACAGTTTCATCGTCCCGTCATTGTTTCTGATGTCTTTCTGACCTCACATCATATTTGGTTCTCCTACTGACCTTTGATCTAGTTTTGACCTTTGAAATTTGCATGTGACCTCATCTAGCTATGAATTCTGGGAAGTCAATGTGAAAAACATTGCTGCATTCATGCAAGACTGAAATTATTAGACAAATTATAGAAAACAAAACCTGTGGCAAAAATGTTTCTTTCTTAATTTTTTTTTTCTTTTCATAAAACAGACTTGAAAGTATTACACAGGGATTGGCATTCTGCCCGGTCACTGGTGACAATAGCAATATGTGTCCAGGGACACAGAATGTTGGTTTCTAACAGACTACTTCCAAAAACAGTTTGAGAAAAAAAAAAAAAACTGTCTGATTTTAAGTCTCTAGAGGTCTGTAATAGTTTTTACATTTTTCAGGCAGTGTAAAGTTTTTTGATAAGGCCATTTTAGGTGGCTCACTTTCTCATTAAGATATATATATAGAACCACTTTTTGTAGATTAGTATAAGAAAAATATTTACCCTGTTTTGGGGCAAATGCTACCTATTTGTGTCACCTTTTGCTGAACTGACTCACAGTTAGACAATCCATGGTTTAATGCACATGAAATTACCTATATTTTATACTGTTCCAATGTACAGGAGAAAGGCTACTGTAAGCTGCGTCATGTTGGTGCTTCTGTGGATTAAGTTGTGCTCTCATCACGAGTCTTAAGGTCTTAATGTTATTTGTTGATAAGACAAGCTTAGAATTGGTTTACTTAAAACAAAAAAAAAAAAAAAAAAANTTTNAAAAAAAAAANTTNTTTGNNNAAAAAAAAAAAAAAGTTCATGTGAGAGAAAAAAAAAAAAACTATTCCAGACTAAGTTTTGTGTTGGCCTGAGAAGCATTGGCGTCACTTTTTTTTATTGTGGACTATTAGATGTGTTTGTGTTCAGCAAAATGTGATCTGTTTTGTTTTTTCTTTTAAAGAAAAAAAGTGAAAACTATCTAGTGCCAAATTCCAAAGGTACTTCCTTCCTAGAGCTTCGCGTGTTTCCTGTGAGAAGTGATTTGATAACATGGTATTTTATTATGTGTTTTGTATAAATCCCTAATATTTAAAACAAAAAAAAAAAGGTTACAAAGTTTGTTAACTTGCTATTCCGTGGTCTTGTTGCCTGAAATTGTTATTGTTTGTTATTTCTCTATGCTGTTTTTTGTAAGACATTGTATAAGTGCCGTGTGTCACTTTTCTAACCTCTCCACGTCAATGCTGTGCCGGCAGCCCTCACAATGTATTCTCTTCATAATATCTGGAAACCTCTAAGGTGAGAAAGTCCTGAACTTTTAACCCTTTCTACCCAGAGCTATCTGGAATGTTGGTGACTTTTTATACTGTCGTCCTTGGGTTTGTTTTGGGGTGTTTAGATTTTTTTTTCCATTTGTATCTTCTGAGTTATTTTTTGTTTTTTGAGTCATACACCTACCCAAAAAACCCCTAAGTCTTTTTCCTAAACCATTTTTTACTTTCTTTTTTATCCCCCTCCTTCCTATTATCCTGTGCTCCTTTAGTTTAAATGTAAGAGATTGAGTAGACCCTGTGAAGGTAAAAATAGGTAGATTTTAGCCCCTACACAAACCCTAAAGACAATGTCTGCTTTTTGAGATCGGGCTTCATGGTATGCCCTGGTGTAGAATATGTTATACCCCCTGGGGTTAAATGGCTTTGTGGTGGTCCAGTCTTTCAAGAAGTTTTGCTTTTGTTTCTTAAATACCCCTATGAAATGCTGAGTCAGCCTTTGGCTCGGGATTCTCAGACACCTGTGGACACCTGAATACACAAGGTGTATCCTGAAAAGCCCACACATTTCAAGTGGTTGGCCACGTAAGAGGAGATGAGCTGCTCTTCACCACAGTTACTACCAAATACTAGGACTAGTTCCTGCTGTTGCTCTGGAAAGTGCCATATTCCTGAGTCTGGCTTCACATGAGCAAATGTCTTGTTCTGACAGACCCCAGTGTCATGCCTACAGTCCCAACACACACCCAGCCCCTGGGGAAACCCACCCTGCAAGCTTCTGGTCTCAGCTCCCTTTTTCTTTACACCCTCCCCCCATTTGATTTAATGTGTGCGTGAATGTGATAGCCCTGAGATGGAAAGGATTAGCCTCTCACAATGCAAAAAAAAAAGTTCCCTCCTTACAGCACGTGCACTTCCAGTGACATGATTGGTGTTAGCCCACTGTTTACCACTGCCGGGGCCTTCCTTCATCCTTGAGGGCTATTTTGTACTTTCTGCAGCACTCAGCTCACTAACAGTGATCACACACATTCTCAGTCTCTCTATGGTGGTGTGTAGGTACACGTGTAGAAACACAAGAGAATACCAGTTGTATTTCATAGACCATCTCGTTCACAATCTATTTAGTTACCAATGATATAAATCTCAAAAAAAAAAAAAAAATTCTTGACTTTTTTTTCCCCCCATGGAAGCAAACTGCCCTCCTTCCTCTTAACCTTCCTGCGGTGCCCGCAGAGGCTCGGGCCAGGCAGGTACTTTCTGTTGAGTGTTTCTGATTTTGCAGGCAACCAAGACAGTCCACTGAGGGGAGGGTTTTGGTTTTGCATGTTTCATTGTTAGAAAGATAGCCTTCCTCAGAGACAGACTGTCCTCTCTCTCTCAGAATCAAAAGGAAACGCTGTAAGGGTGCACAGGGCCTGTTTCCGGAAGACAAAACACAGGGAAACTGCATTTTTAAAACTCAAGTGTAAAGCATAGACTTTTAAAACTCACTCAGAGAACTCTGATCAGATGGCACCGCCACGGTGTGACAAGTTCATCTTTCCTTCACCGCAGGGGTTCTAGTTCCTTGGCTTGTGCTACTCTGGAATCATTTACTGTTTCTGTTTTTATTATCTTAAGTGCTAATTAAAAAAAAGAAAACTTAAAAAAATGTAGTTTCATTACCTTTTGAATAATGTCATACAAAAATGTATTTGTGTTTTTGTGCTGTGGGAATTGTTGTTTGTAGATTAATAATACCATTTTGTTTAGAACTACAAAATAGTTTTTAAATATTGTCTGAGAAAAGCCAAAGTTAATGCAACCTAGTGGAAACTGTAAGACCATTTGAGTATTGTTTCTGTTTATTGATGCATTTGGATTTTGTTGTTTGATGGAATTTGAGCCAAAAAACAAAAACGCAGGCTTTCCTATTTCTACAACTGATTGTACTTACGCATTTTGTACCAGTGGGATTTTTTATACTGGAGATTAAAAAAAAATGGAAATTTTTGTGGCTTACTCTTGTGGGCCCCCTGACAATGACTGATTTCAAGTTTGATTTCTGGTTGATAGAAAGAAAGTTGCTTTTCTTTTAAGAATTAAAAACTTTGGCTTGATTTCTTTTTTTCCCTTTGCTTATATCTAGCATTAGAATTTTGTCTTAAAATGCAGCGGTAAGTTTCACTCTTTATTCTGTACTGTGCAGTTACACAATAAGATAATTAGATTTAGAAGTACTCAGTCACTTTAAGTGGATAAATGTATTAGTTAAACTTTAGGAGTTTGCTTTTTTGCTGTTTAGATCGAAGTTTTTTCTGACCCTTCTGTCCTCATTGTGAACATAACCGTGTAGTTGAAACAGTCAGACTTATTTTTGTAATGTATGTTATTGTGTGATGCGGTTTTTTGCTTCTGTCTCCAATATTAAACCATTTTCCTAATACTTGTTTCTCTCTCTGCGTGTTGTATTGTTGGTAGTCATTTTGTGTTGGTGACACATCTACACAACCTCACTGTTGCACGTATCTGTTCTTTTCTATATGTTGTGTAAAAAGATACAGTCGATTCCACCTAAGTGAATATCTGATTTGGGACACGAAGAAACTGCACATCCCACCTCTGGTTCATCCACAGCCTACCCCTGACTGATGCTTCCAAGACAATATGCCTTTCCCTCTGATTCCTCTAGGACTGCCTAGAGGGCTGCACTTGGCAAGGCATTTTATGGTCTTTTGACCACGCATGTCCTTTCGTCTCCCCTCCCTCCTATCCACAGTCCCTGAAGTCTCTCCTATAGCCTTGGGAGGAACAGAAGCAGTAGACCCAGGGCTTCTTCAGTCTACCTTCAAGTAGTCACCCTCAGGGAAAGGTAAAATAAAACTAGCTGGCCAACAGGGGGCAGGTAAACCAGTTAAACTTAGGTGTGTGCTACATTGATCAATGGGTATGTATAGAAGTACATTTCTATTCGCTAATCAGTTTAATCCAGGAGTAGCTTCAATTATTACAACTCACAGAAGTGGGAAGACTTACAGGTATTCAATGAGGGAGGTGGGGGGAATTCTGCTCAAGTCCTTGCTCTCTGTTTCCAAAGGGGAGCTCAGAATGCCATAGGTCCATTGCCCCCCCCTCCCGCCAGTAGACACAGGTTAGGAAGGAGATGTGTTCTCTCTGTACCCAACCCCTGATCAGAGAAGAACTACCCCACTCCCCCTGCAGTGAACACCACAAGCCCTCCCTGCTCTACTATCTACTTGCTTAGGAGTCTGGCTGCCCTCAAAGAGTGCTTCCCATGGCTGTCCTCTCCCTTCTCTTCTCGCCCGTGCCAGGACACCCTGAGCTGGTGTCAGCAGAAAGCTCTGGCTGCCTACCCTCTGGTTTCAGCTGGCCCCTCAGGCCCTTTCTTCAGTCAGGTCAACAACCATGGGCCTACCAAGCAGAAGAAAAGTGGCTCTTTCCCTAGGCCAAACACCTCACTGGGAATGAGGTTCCGAGCCCTGATCCTGCTCTGACAAAAGCTGATTTCTAGTGATGCTTGGGCTGGCTCTCTCAGGGCTGGGCCTGCTCAGTTGCCTCTGAATGGTCACTGCTTCACTAGTGAGGGTAGACTAAAGTGTGCTTTCTTTTTCTTTTCTGGAGGAATGGGCGGCATCAGGGAGGGAAGGCCTGGGAAAGAGGATGGTAAAATTTGTTCCAAGATGTGTTTCTTCTTGAAATCTTAATATGACCACCATTCAGCACAGGGCATGATGTTCGCGCACTGAAAGACCAACTGGGCTTTTCTACCGAAGACACAAAGGCTCGGTCCTGTAAGCACTTGTGACTATAAAGTCAGCCGCTGCTTAAATTCACACTCAGCATTTATTTTTTTGTGTAACTCCCACCATGTTTGTGAGCAGGTCTGCCCATGCATAGACCACCATGAGAAGCCAGACAACTATCAGCATTCACTGGCTGATGGAAGCCATATGCCTGCCAGGCCGAAGCAATGGGGTGTGATCTGCAGGCTCATAGCTAGCAGGCTAGGCAATGCAGTGAACACGAGCGGACCATGCATCGTTCCTGATAAGTGAATAAAACACTGTGGCCAGGCAATCAGCTTATTCACTTATCAGGAATCGACTGTTCTACTAATTCACTGTTTTTGTTTTTCATTCTGTTGTAGTTCACTATTTTTGCTGTGTTCTGTTTTTTTTTTTTTTTTTTTTTTCCTCTCATGCTTGGGCAAATTCACTGGAGATATTACCTTCATGTGACCATGAACCGTTTCTATCGAGTGAAAATGGTATCTTAACAAAATCTATGCACTTGCTATCAGGAACACAATACTGGATGTGTCTTATATATATTGAACTATATAGTACTCGATTTCTTAAATAAAGCTTCAGAAAGGACTTGTGTGTAAAGTGAATGTGATTCTTTCTCAAAGCAGTGTCTTTAAGGGGTATTGTTCTTTTAAGTCTTCAGTGATATAGGATATTTTTCATTAAAATTATTGTCTTTATGAATTAATATTCAATAAATGGACTTTGGAAACAAAAAAAGTGGAGGGGGGAGTTCTTCTGGGTGCATTTTAGCAAGGGCTTGGAGACCTGTCTTTTTGGTGGCTGTAGCTAATCTCTAGCCAAGTGCTGTGTGCAACAGAGCAAAACCAAACAAACACAATCCTTTTACGCCCCAAGACCACTAGAAGATACATATCTGCATCCTAGACGAGAAAGCCCTCGGCTTTCCGAATGTGTAATCTCCTTGGGCTCTGAAGAAAGGGACAGTAGAGGAAGGCAGGCCACTAATGGCAGTGTGTGTGTCAGATGAAGTGACACTGAAGCCATTCCCTGTGGGGAACATGGGCAGTTCTATTCTGGACCACAGAATGAGGAACAGCAGAGCAAGCATTTGATCATTCGGGATGAGATGGTAAGATTTCAAAGTCACTTCTTGTGAGACGGAGCAGGCCTGTGAGTTTCCAGGCTTTAGAGGGAGGCCTGCTGCTTAGCCCTTTGAAAGAGGATTTTTTAAATTTTTCTACAGGCTTGCAGTTTGAACAGAATGACATTTCTATTGGATTTCTCCTCCTTGGGGCACTTTAGGTTAGACTTGTTTCTCTTGCTTGCATATGAGTCTAAAAAAAAAAAACTAAATATCTGCCTGCAAAATGACACAGGCATCTAATCCTTTATGAAACAGATCTTACTCTTTATGGGGAACAGAAAGCCAGTACTCTTCTTCCATTCTCTGCCTCTTCCCACCTCAAATTTCCGATTTGTAAACCTGTAACACACCCCAGGACTCAATGCTTGTTGTCAGGGGCCAGGGTCAGGTACATGTTGTCAAATCAGGGGAGGGGCTTAATAACCTCCCCTTGGTGGCACCATGCTGTCTAAAAGAGGTTACACTGAAAACATTGGTGTGCTGGATCTGGGCTCAGCCATTAAGAGTTGGCCATTCTTTTAAGACCATGTCCAAGGCCATAGGCAGGAGAGCTATAAGCCTCAGCAGCACAAGAGAAATGCAAGCTGGCACATTCCCCTCTCAGTAGGTCAGCAACCCTGAGTCTGGAGTGTTCCATGCCTGGGAATTCAGGGTACAACAGTTGTCTCTGAATTGATCATGACAGGTCAGTACCAAAAGCTGCTTCATGGGGAACATGACCTTTTCTTTAGCCTTACTGATGGTCACCAAACCAACCTGTACCAGCTTCTCCTTGATGCTTCAGAGGGATATGTTTAAGACAAAAATGTGTATCTATAAACAGGACACACACAGGCACTGTGTTCTGTAATGAGTCCACCTTAGCTTAAGTCCCACATAAGGATCTCCAAGTGTGGATTTGCTGGAGAGCCCAGTTTGAATGCCAACTCTCCCACTAATTACTGTTGTAGCCTGTGTGTCTTAATTTCATCATTAGCATAACAAGGTGGAACTACCTAGTAGATGTGAGCACACACAAGACAGATTTAAACATAACTATTCAGCAAGTCTCAATGAATGAATAAATAGCAGCACAGTAAAAGCTTGGCTCTCTGCTTGCTGACCTCTCAGGCATGCCCAGAGCCTCTCAAGGCGCTCTCTGGGTTTCTTGGGTAACTCAGTCATGGCTGGCTAGAATCTACAGTCTTTTCATCTGAGAGCTCTGTACTACCAAGGCCTAGAACAGATATTTCCCTTCTTAAGAAACTGTCGAAAGATGACACTGTCCCCATGAAGCCCACAGGCTACTTAGGACCTGAGACAGCAAACTAACACATTATTCTCACACCAAGCTCCACCCGACTCTTCCAGTTTGTAGCCAACACAGAAAGGACAAGGTCACCTGTGGGTCTGCCTCTCACGGACTTGCAGATTCTAGACCTCTCCCAGGCAAATTGATATCTTTAGCAACAACCAGGCTAGGTTTCTGTGTGATCATGCTGGGGAAAACAAAGGCGGGTCTCAGAAGTACAGAGGGAGCCGAGTGGAGTGTGCTCTACATCATCCTGATCTTCACCTCCAATTTAACCAAAGATGCTCTGTTTCTGTTGTTTTACCGAGCGCCATGACATCTCTCATTTAAAAAGCCAATTTTGTTAGTCAAAGCACACCTAAGTTACTGCTTGGCCACAGAGTAACTGACAGCAGCTTTTCACTACCCGAGCCTTGTAGCAAACACTACATGTGGAGCCTCTTTCATCTCCCTGTAAAACTTGGCAATACAGCACAGCATCTGCTAGTCAACCAGGTACTGAGCACATGTGTGTGTCTGTCTCCTGGCAAGATGCATGCTCTCTAAGGGAAGGGACCAGGTCTTATTCCTCCCTGTATCAGTGTCTCACATACCCTGGTGATCATGGAGGCAGGAAGAGAGGATGGGTCAATGGGCAGACAGAGTGAACGCAGGTATGTGGCCAATGATTTGGCCAGGATGATAGCAAAACATTCTTTATTAGATGGGGATTAACCCAGGAAATTCATAGATAAAGAGGTCTGACTGTGGAATGGGTTGAGGATGATAGAAATTAAAAGCCTCTTAACAAAAGTCAGGAACCACTCTGGGAGGCCTGAGTCAGAAGTGGTAATAAGGAAGAATAATTGTGTTTGTGAGCCCCAAATATGCAGCAAGAAACTTCCCTCTGAGTCCTTAGGCACTGGGTCCTCAATGGCTGGATATTCCTGTAAATGGTTCAACCCCACCTTGGTTCTACTGCAGATCTCTTTTAAGTTTTTTTTTTTTTTTCATCCTTTCAGGGAAGTTTTCTACCCATTGATACTCCTCAATATTCTAACAGTTAAGCCATAGGAGCCATAAAACTGAGTACAATACTAGAAAACTATGAGTGGAAGCAACTGGTTGTAAGGCCCTTCCGAAAAACAGTTCCTCTGGTTCCTCTAGTGTTCTTGTTAGGCATGGCAAGCTGGAGTCTATAGCTGGCTGGACTCCACCAGCAGTACAGTAGAACTGAGCCACTGTAACAGCCTTGAAGGGGCAAAATGATCACAGTGCTTCTGGGACACCAGTGGGCCCAGGGATGTCCTCAAGTCCTAGAAATGTATCTCAACTTGTCCATAGATTCCAAAGAGTTAGGGCATAATCCACTGATCATTCATTTGTTCAAAAGACCTGCTGTAAATAGTCCTCTATACCAGCTACTTGGGTAGGAACCAGGATACACAGAAAAGTAATACACCATCCCTGTCCAGGGAATACTGACACCACTGATACCTCTGCCCAGTAAAGATAAGCATTTCAAAAGAAGTCCAATCAAACCACATTCCTTCTACAAAGGCACTAGTGCACCATACTGTCAGTATGTAGAAGACTCCTGATGGGTGGCCAGTCACCCAGACTCTCAAGCTCCTGCCTAAGCTCATTCCTACTAAGATTCAGTATCTCCATGCTGGAGCTTAGTGGGGACATACTGGGAAAGGCTACCAATGACGAGGCAGGCAAGTGTTCCTAGATACCGATATACTTGCATTTCCCCCAAGGCCAGAGTTGATCGAGGTGGTCTCATATCATCACAAGGCATTTTCTAATCAGTTTAGAAATGTTTTTCTACAAAAGGACTTCACTATTTTATGAACTATGAACTTCAACAAGTATTGCCAGCCTTAGGAAAGCAGGGAAGAGACTGGAGGCCAGGACCTCTTTGAGTGTGCAGGATGGAGCTATAGCAAGAGGAAAATGTTCCATTGGGAAGAATACAGCAACCATGCAGCTAAGCCTAAAGTCTCCAAGAGCCAAGCCTAAAGCTCTCTTGCCCCTATTCCCATCTCCAGTCTGCCTACCTCCCATCCCATCATGACAGTATCAATCCCTGACGAGCCCCCATTCTGTTCCCCTTATAGCTACAGTACCCAATATATGTTGGTTTCAACCTGCCTGCTTCCCCTGGTACTAACTAGGGGGTCAAAAAACAGTAGAGACACAACTACCTTCCTTGAGTCTAGAATGGCAGTTCTCAACCTGTTCTCAAACCTCTGTCTCCAAAGATATTTACATTATGGTTCATAACAGTAGCAAAATTACAGTTACGAAGTAGCAACAAAAATTATCTTTTGGTTAGGCGTCATCATGGCATGAGGAACTGTATTGAAGGGTCACAGTGTTGAAAAGGTTGCAAATACTGGTCTAGGAGGAAAATGAGAAAAGGAACCCTTTCAGAGTTGACAAGAGTAAGACCAAATCAAATTAGTAGACAGTCTTCATTAAAGCCAACCATTGGACTGAGCACGGGGTCCCCAATGGAAGAGTTAGAGAAAGGACTGAAGGAAAAGAAGGGGTTTGCAACCCCATAGGAAGAACAACATATGAGAAACAGACCCTAATATGCCCTAAAATATAAGAGGAGAGACATGGGGATCCAGGGTTGTAAGGTGTCACAGATGTGATGACCTTCACATGAGTGAGTACCTGGGCTCAATCCCCAAACCACCCCTACCCACACACATACACATACTCATGCATATACATATGCACACAAATGCACACGTGCATGTACACACACACAAACATGCATGCATTGCACACACACTTGCACAAGACACACATGCACACATACACACAAATGCACACATGTATGTACACACATAAACACATGCAAACATATGCATGTACATGCACACAACACACATGCAAACACACACAGAGTATATGTTTAAATTATCAGTAATTACATCAAAAACCTTCACTCTCAGCTCTTATCCCTTCTTTAGACTAAATGCATCCCTGCAGTTCACTGAGGCAGAGAAATGAAGTTTCAATGGCTGCATCAGCAGTGTCTGTTGTGTACATTACTTTTTAATCAAAAACAAACTCATTATCTTTCCATATATGATATCTGTGTCAAAGCAGCTCTAAATTCTAAGAAGGGAGACACAAGGACCCAGGGTTGCCAAGTGACACAGACGGGGACTTCCTGAGAAGCTGTTCTGTACAGGCAAGAAATCCTCAGTAAATTTTCCTCTTAGAGCCGCGCTCATTTCTAGTCCCAGCAGTTTGGTGGACTCTCCAGGTAATACTGGTTCATCCAATTAGCTGCCTCTCCTCTCTCGAAGCTTAGCCCTCAGCAGCCACCATTCCCCTTCCTGTGAGAAGCCCGTTCTACTCCTCTGACTCTCCTCTCGTGGCTAACTAGCGTAGGCAAGAATAGGCTCCACCATCTGTGGGGTGACCCCGAAACAATGCAGGGCACAGTCTCATGCAGGTGCAGGGGAGATTGTGACAAAACCCTGGGCCAGACCCAAGCCTGGCCCTGTGCCACACCATTCCTCGGGCCGCACCTACGGTGATGTCTACAACCTAGAGGGTGTCTCTGAACCAAGAGCCCCCTAACAAGGTCCACATGCAAATGGCAGCCATGGCATCATTCATGCTAGCTCAGACAGCAGGATGGAGCGCAGCCATCCTGAGTACAGCCAACCAGTAAGAGGCCACCTGCAAACATCAGTGGCTCATGTGTGACGGGGTTTTATTCCAACAGATGAGGTAGAACAAATAGGACACAAATTGCCTCTCATAACCAATAAATACAATACTTGGCACCTCTGCCGTGTGCCAGGCGTTGTGCCACATGGGCTCTGTCTATAGTATCTCATTTAACCCTCACAGTGGAACAAATGTCATGTCATTGTTTTTGTGAACTCTTCCTCCATCTTTCCAAGGCAGGAAGCTGCTACCTCCTGCACGGGCATTTCCTTCCCTGAGGCCATTTCCTTCCCTAACTCCAGAGTTTTCCCATCTCAGTTAGAAAAAGAAAGTCAACCTGGCAATGAGACTTTTAGCTTTTCCATCATAGTAAAAGATAACAGGATTCGCAGGTGCGGAGGTAGA
Organism: Mus pahari; assembly: GCF_900095145.1. Lineage (NCBI taxonomy): Eukaryota > Metazoa > Chordata > Mammalia > Rodentia > Muridae > Mus > Mus pahari. The sequence continues at coordinate 3,954,120 of NC_034605.1, read as the reverse complement.
CACCATCAATGTCCTCACTGGGAGGTCCCTGTCTGCCGTGCTTTGACCACACTCACCCCTTACGACTCTCTACCCTCTCCCTCACCACTCCTCTCCCTGTCTTCCAAATAATCTCCCTTCTGCTTTCTTTTTTTTTTTTG